>NW_027640206.1:0-191000 GCF_949606895.1 Notothenia rossii
CACCAAAAGTACAATCAAGTACTTTTATCGTGTATTTTTTGAGTAATACCCTGTCAAACTCCCCTCCAGAGTACAATAATGCATGTTTTCTGCCATTTTTGATGAGAGATAAAATCATTTTTTGCCATAAGTTCTCAGTGAAAGATGTACTGTTGGACTCAGTACTATTTGAACTACCACCACAAGTACAATCAAGTACTTTTATCGTGTACTTTTTGAGTAATACCCTGTCAAACTCCCATGCAGAGTACAATAATGCATGTTTTCTGCCATCTTTGATGAGAGAGAAAATCAGTTTTTGCCATAAGTTCTCAGTGAAAGATGTACTGTTGGACTCAGTACTATTTGAACTACCACCACAAGTACAATCAAGTACTTTAATCGTGTACTTTTTGAGTAATACCCTGTCAAACTCCCATGCAGAGTGCATGTTTTCTGCCATTTTTGATGGGAGATAAAATAATTTTTTGCCATAAGTTCTCACTGAAAGTGGTACTGCTGGATAGAGTGCTACTAGGACTACTACCACATGTACAATCAAGTACTTTTATCGTGTACTTTTTGAGTAATACCCTGTCAAACTCCCATGCAGAGTACAATAATGCATGTTTTCTGCCATCTTTGATGAGAGATAAAATCAGTTTTTGCCATAAGTTCTCAGTGAAAGTGGTACTGTTGGACTCAGTACTATTTGAACTACCACCACAAGTACAATCAAGTACTTTTATCGTGTACTTTTTGAGTAATACCCTGTCAAACTCCCATGCAGAGTACAATAATGCATGTTTTCTGCCATCTTTGATGAGAGATAAAATCATTTTTTGCCATAAGTTCTCAGTGAAAGTGGTACTGTTGGATAGAGTGCTACTAGGACTACTACCACATGTACAATCAAGTACTTTTATCGTGTACTTTTTGAGTAATACCCTGTCAAACTCCCATGCAGAGTACAATAATGCATGTTTTCTGCCATCTTTGATGAGAGATAAAATCATTTTTCACCAGAGTGCATGTTTTCTGCCATCTTTGATGAGAGAGAAAATCAGTTTTTGCCATAAGTTCTCAGTGAAAGATGTACTGTTGGACTCAGTACTATTTGAACTACCACCACAAGTACAATCAAGTCATTTAATCGTGTACTTTTTGAGTAATACCCTGTCAAACTCCCATGCAGAGTGCATGTTTTCTGCCATTTTTGATGAGAGATAAAATCATTTTTCACCAGAGTGCATGTTTTCTGCCATCTTTGATGAGAGAGAAAATCAGTTTTTGCCATAAGTTCTCAGTGAAAGATGTACTGTTGGACTCAGTACTATTTGAACTACCACCAAAAGTACAATCAAGTACTTTTATCGTGTACTTTTTGAGTAATACCCTGTCAAACTCCCCTCCAGAGTACAATAATGCATGTTTTCTGCCATTTTTGATGAGAGATAAAATCATTTTTTGCCATAAGTTCTCAGTGAAAGATGTACTGTTGGACTCAGTACTATTTGAACTACCACCACAAGTACAATCAAGTACTTTTATTGTGTATTTTTTGAGTAATACCCTGTCAAACTCCCATGCAGAGTACAATAATGCATGTTTTCTGCCATCTTTGATGAGAGATAAAATCAGTTTTTGCCATAAGTTCTCAGTGAAAGTGGTACTGTTGGACTCAGTACTATTTGAACTACCACCACAAGTACAATCAAGTACTTTTATCGTGTACTTTTTGAGTAATACCCTGTCAAACTCCCATGCAGAGTACAATAATGCATGTTTTCTGCCATCTTTGATGAGAGATAAAATCATTTTTTGCCATAAGTTCTCAGTGAAAGTGGTACTGTTGGATAGAGTGCTACTAGGACTACTACCACATGTACAATCAAGTACTTTTATCGTGTACTTTTTGAGTAATACCCTGTCAAACTCCCATGCAGAGTACAATAATGCATGTTTTCTGCCATCTTTGATGAGAGAGAAAATTATTTTTTGCCATAAGTTCTCAGTGAAAGATGTACTGTTGGTCTCAGTACTATTTGAACTACCACCAAAAGTACAATCAAGTACTTTTATCGTGTACTTTTTGAGTAATACCCTGTCAAACTCCCATGCAGAGTACAATAATGCATGTTTTCTGCCATCTTTGATGAGAGATAAAATCATTTTTCACCAGAGTGCATGTTTTCTGCCATCTTTGATGAGAGAGAAAATCAGTTTTTGCCATAAGTTCTCAGTGAAAGATGTACTGTTGGACTCAGTACTATTTGAACTACCACCAAAAGTACAATCAAGTACTTTTATCGTGTACTTTTTGAGTAATACCCTGTCAAACTCCCATGCAGAGTACAATAATGCATGTTTTCTGCCATTTTTGATGAGAGATAAAATCATTTTTTGCCATAAGTTCTCAGTGAAAGATGTACTGTTGGACTCAGTACTATTTGAACTACCACCACAAGTACAATCAAGTACTTTTATCGTGTACTTTTTGAGTAATACCCTGTCAAACTCCCATGCAGAGTACAATAATGCATGTTTTCTGCCATCTTTGATGAGAGATAAAATCATTTTTCACCAGAGTGCATGTTTTCTGCCATCTTTGATGAGAGAGAAAATCAGTTTTTGCCATAAGTTCTCAGTGAAAGATGTACTGTTGGACTCAGTACTATTTGAACTACCACCACAAGTACAATCAAGTCATTTAATCGTGTACTTTTTGAGTAATACCCTGTCAAACTCCCATGCAGAGTGCATGTTTTCTGCCATTTTTGATGAGAGATAAAATCATTTTTTGCCATAAGTTCTCAGTGAAAGTGGTACTGCTGGATAGAGTGCTACTAGGACTACTACCACATGTACAATCAAGTACTTTTATCGTGTACTTTTTGAGTAATACCCTGTCAAACTCCCATGCAGAGTACAATAATGCATGTTTTCTGCCATCTTTGATGAGAGATAAAATCATTTTTCACCAGATTGCATGTTTTCTGCCATCTTTGATGAGAGAGAAAATCAGTTTTTGCCATAAGTTCTCAGTGAAAGATGTACTGTTGGACTCAGTACTATTTGAACTACCACCAAAAGTACAATCAAGTACTTTTATCGTGTATTTTTTGAGTAATACCCTGTCAAACTCCCATGCAGAGTACAATAATGCATGTTTTCTGCCATCTTTGATGAGAGATAAAATCAGTTTTTGCCATAAGTTCTCAGTGAAAGTGGTACTGTTGGACTCAGTACTATTTGAACTACCACCACAAGTACAATCAAGTACTTTTATCGTGTACTTTTTGAGTAATACCCTGTCAAACTCCCCTCCAGAGTACAATAATGCATGTTTTCTGCCATTTTTGATGAGAGATAAAATCATTTTTTGCCATAAGTTCTCAGTGAAAGATGTACTGTTGGACTCAGTACTATTTGAACTACCACCACAAGTACAATCAAGTACTTTTATCGTGTACTTTTTGAGTAATACCCTGTCAAACTCCCATGCAGAGTACAATAATGCATGTTTTCTGCCATCTTTGATGAGAGAGAAAATCAGTTTTTGCCATAAGTTCTCAGTGAAAGATGTACTGTTGGACTCAGTACTATTTGAACTACCACCACAAGTACAATCAAGTACTTTAATCGTGTACTTTTTGAGTAATACCCTGTCAAACTCCCATGCAGAGTGCATGTTTTCTGCCATTTTTGATGGGAGATAAAATAATTTTTTGCCATAAGTTCTCACTGAAAGTGGTACTGCTGGATAGAGTGCTACTAGGACTACTACCACATGTACAATCAAGTACTTTTATCGTGTACTTTTTGAGTAATACCCTGTCAAACTCCCATGCAGAGTACAATAATGCATGTTTTCTGCCATCTTTGATGAGAGATAAAATCATTTTTCACCAGAGTGCATGTTTTCTGCCATCTTTGATGAGAGAGAAAATCAGTTTTTGCCATAAGTTCTCAGTGAAAGATGTACTGTTGGACTCAGTACTATTTGAACTACCACCACAAGTACAATCAAGTCATTTAATCGTGTACTTTTTGAGTAATACCCTGTCAAACTCCCATGCAGAGTGCATGTTTTCTGCCATTTTTGATGAGAGATAAAATCATTTTTCACCAGAGTGCATGTTTTCTGCCATCTTTGATGAGAGAGAAAATCAGTTTTTGCCATAAGTTCTCAGTGAAAGATGTACTGTTGGACTCAGTACTATTTGAACTACCACCAAAAGTACAATCAAGTACTTTTATCGTGTACTTTTTGAGTAATACCCTGTCAAACTCCCCTCCAGAGTACAATAATGCATGTTTTCTGCCATTTTTGATGAGAGATAAAATCATTTTTTGCCATAAGTTCTCAGTGAAAGATGTACTGTTGGACTCAGTACTATTTGAACTACCACCACAAGTACAATCAAGTACTTTTATTGTGTATTTTTTGAGTAATACCCTGTCAAACTCCCATGCAGAGTACAATAATGCATGTTTTCTGCCATCTTTGATGAGAGATAAAATCAGTTTTTGCCATAAGTTCTCAGTGAAAGTGGTACTGTTGGACTCAGTACTATTTGAACTACCACCACAAGTACAATCAAGTACTTTTATCGTGTACTTTTTGAGTAATACCCTGTCAAACTCCCATGCAGAGTACAATAATGCATGTTTTCTGCCATCTTTGATGAGAGATAAAATCATTTTTTGCCATAAGTTCTCAGTGAAAGTGGTACTGTTGGATAGAGTGCTACTAGGACTACTACCACATGTACAATCAAGTACTTTTATCGTGTACTTTTTGAGTAATACCCTGTCAAACTCCCATGCAGAGTACAATAATGCATGTTTTCTGCCATCTTTGATGAGAGAGAAAATTATTTTTTGCCATAAGTTCTCAGTGAAAGATGTACTGTTGGTCTCAGTACTATTTGAACTACCACCAAAAGTACAATCAAGTACTTTTATCGTGTACTTTTTGAGTAATACCCTGTCAAACTCCCATGCAGAGTACAATAATGCATGTTTTCTGCCATCTTTGATGAGAGATAAAATCATTTTTCACCAGAGTGCATGTTTTCTGCCATCTTTGATGAGAGAGAAAATCAGTTTTTGCCATAAGTTCTCAGTGAAAGATGTACTGTTGGACTCAGTACTATTTGAACTACCACCAAAAGTACAATCAAGTACTTTTATCGTGTACTTTTTGAGTAATACCCTGTCAAACTCCCATGCAGAGTACAATAATGCATGTTTTCTGCCATTTTTGATGAGAGATAAAATCATTTTTTGCCATAAGTTCTCAGTGAAAGATGTACTGTTGGACTCAGTACTATTTGAACTACCACCACAAGTACAATCAAGTACTTTTATCGTGTACTTTTTGAGTAATACCCTGTCAAACTCCCATGCAGAGTACAATAATGCATGTTTTCTGCCATCTTTGATGAGAGATAAAATCATTTTTCACCAGAGTGCATGTTTTCTGCCATCTTTGATGAGAGAGAAAATCAGTTTTTGCCATAAGTTCTCAGTGAAAGATGTACTGTTGGACTCAGTACTATTTGAACTACCACCACAAGTACAATCAAGTCATTTAATCGTGTACTTTTTGAGTAATACCCTGTCAAACTCCCATGCAGAGTGCATGTTTTCTGCCATTTTTGATGAGAGATAAAATCATTTTTTGCCATAAGTTCTCAGTGAAAGTGGTACTGCTGGATAGAGTGCTACTAGGACTACTACCACATGTACAATCAAGTACTTTTATCGTGTACTTTTTGAGTAATACCCTGTCAAACTCCCATGCAGAGTACAATAATGCATGTTTTCTGCCATCTTTGATGAGAGATAAAATCATTTTTCACCAGATTGCATGTTTTCTGCCATCTTTGATGAGAGAGAAAATCAGTTTTTGCCATAAGTTCTCAGTGAAAGATGTACTGTTGGACTCAGTACTATTTGAACTACCACCAAAAGTACAATCAAGTACTTTTATCGTGTATTTTTTGAGTAATACCCTGTCAAACTCCCATGCAGAGTACAATAATGCATGTTTTCTGCCATCTTTGATGAGAGATAAAATCAGTTTTTGCCATAAGTTCTCAGTGAAAGTGGTACTGTTGGACTCAGTACTATTTGAACTACCACCACAAGTACAATCAAGTACTTTTATCGTGTACTTTTTGAGTAATACCCTGTCAAACTCCCCTCCAGAGTACAATAATGCATGTTTTCTGCCATTTTTGATGAGAGATAAAATCATTTTTTGCCATAAGTTCTCAGTGAAAGATGTACTGTTGGACTCAGTACTATTTGAACTACCACCACAAGTACAATCAAGTACTTTTATCGTGTACTTTTTGAGTAATACCCTGTCAAACTCCCATGCAGAGTACAATAATGCATGTTTTCTGCCATCTTTGATGAGAGAGAAAATCAGTTTTTGCCATAAGTTCTCAGTGAAAGATGTACTGTTGGACTCAGTACTATTTGAACTACCACCACAAGTACAATCAAGTACTTTAATCGTGTACTTTTTGAGTAATACCCTGTCAAACTCCCATGCAGAGTGCATGTTTTCTGCCATTTTTGATGGGAGATAAAATAATTTTTTGCCATAAGTTCTCACTGAAAGTGGTACTGCTGGATAGAGTGCTACTAGGACTACTACCACATGTACAATCAAGTACTTTTATCGTGTACTTTTTGAGTAATACCCTGTCAAACTCCCATGCAGAGTACAATAATGCATGTTTTCTGCCATCTTTGATGAGAGATAAAATCATTTTTCACCAGAGTGCATGTTTTCTGCCATCTTTGATGAGAGAGAAAATCAGTTTTTGCCATAAGTTCTCAGTGAAAGATGTACTGTTGGACTCAGTACTATTTGAACTACCACCAAAAGTACAATCAAGTACTTTTATCGTGTACTTTTTGAGTAATACCCTGTCAAACTCCCCTCCAGAGTACAATAATGCATGTTTTCTGCCATTTTTGATGAGAGATAAAATCATTTTTTGCCATAAGTTCTCAGTGAAAGATGTACTGTTGGACTCAGTACTATTTGAACTACCACCACAAGTACAATCAAGTACTTTTATTGTGTATTTTTTGAGTAATACCCTGTCAAACTCCCATGCAGAGTACAATAATGCATGTTTTCTGCCATCTTTGATGAGAGATAAAATCAGTTTTTGCCATAAGTTCTCAGTGAAAGTGGTACTGTTGGACTCAGTACTATTTGAACTACCACCACAAGTACAATCAAGTACTTTTATCGTGTACTTTTTGAGTAATACCCTGTCAAACTCCCATGCAGAGTACAATAATGCATGTTTTCTGCCATCTTTGATGAGAGATAAAATCATTTTTTGCCATAAGTTCTCAGTGAAAGTGGTACTGTTGGATAGAGTGCTACTAGGACTACTACCACATGTACAATCAAGTACTTTTATCGTGTACTTTTTGAGTAATACCCTGTCAAACTCCCATGCAGAGTACAATAATGCATGTTTTCTGCCATCTTTGATGAGAGAGAAAATTATTTTTTGCCATAAGTTCTCAGTGAAAGATGTACTGTTGGACTCAGTACTATTTGAACTACCACCAAAAGTACAATCAAGTACTTTTATCGTGTACTTTTTGAGTAATACCCTGTCAAACTCCCATGCAGAGTATAATAATGCATGTTTTCTGCCATCTTTGATGAGAGATAAAATCATTTTTCACCAGAGTGCATGTTTTCTGCCATCTTTGATGAGAGAGAAAATCAGTTTTTGCCATAAGTTCTCAGTGAAAGATGTACTGTTGGACTCAGTACTATTTGAACTACCACCAAAAGTACAATCAAGTACTTTTATCGCGTACTTTTTGAGTAATACCCTGTCAAACTCCCATGCAGAGTACAATAATGCATGTTTTCTGCCATTTTTGATGAGAGATAAAATCATTTTTTGCCATAAGTTCTCAGTGAAAGATGTACTGTTGGACTCAGTACTATTTGAACTACCACCACAAGTACAATCAAGTACTTTTATCGTGTACTTTTTGAGTAATACCCTGTCAAACTCCCATGCAGAGTACAATAATGCATGTTTTCTGCCATCTTTGATGAGAGATAAAATCATTTTTCACCAGAGTGCATGTTTTCTGCCATCTTTGATGAGAGAGAAAATCAGTTTTTGCCATAAGTTCTCAGTGAAAGATGTACTGTTGGACTCAGTACTATTTGAACTACCACCACAAGTACAATCAAGTCATTTAATCGTGTACTTTTTGAGTAATACCCTGTCAAACTCCCATGCAGAGTGCATGTTTTCTGCCATTTTTGATGAGAGATAAAATCATTTTTTGCCATAAGTTCTCAGTGAAAGTGGTACTGCTGGATAGAGTGCTACTAGGACTACTACCACATGTACAATCAAGTACTTTTATCGTGTACTTTTTGAGTAATACCCTGTCAAACTCCCATGCAGAGTACAATAATGCATGTTTTCTGCCATCTTTGATGAGAGATAAAATCATTTTTCACCAGATTGCATGTTTTCTGCCATCTTTGATGAGAGAGAAAATCCGTTTTTGCCATAAGTTCTCAGTGAAAGATGTACTGTTGGACTCAGTACTATTTGAACTACCACCAAAAGTACAATCAAGTACTTTTATCGTGTATTTTTTGAGTAATACCCTGTCAAACTCCCATGCAGAGTACAATAATGCATGTTTTCTGCCATCTTTGATGAGAGATAAAATCAGTTTTTGCCATAAGTTCTCAGTGAAAGTGGTACTGTTGGACTCAGTACTATTTGAACTACCACCACAAGTACAATCAAGTACTTTTATCGTGTACTTTTTGAGTAATACCCTGTCAAACTCCCCTCCAGAGTACAATAATGCATGTTTTCTGCCATTTTTGATGAGAGATAAAATCATTTTTTGTCATAAGTTCTCAGTGAAAGATGTACTGTTGGACTCAGTACTATTTGAACTACCACCACAAGTACAATCAAGTACTTTTATCGTGTACTTTTTGAGTAATACCCTGTCAAACTCCCATGCAGAGTGCATGTTTTCTGCCATTTTTGATGGGAGATAAAATAATTTTTTGCCATAAGTTCTCACTGAAAGTGGTACTGCTGGATAGAGTGCTACTAGGACTACTACCACATGTACAATCAAGTACTTTTATCGTGTACTTTTTGAGTAATACCCTGTCAAACTCCCATGCAGAGTACAATAATGCATGTTTTCTGCCATCTTTGATGAGAGATAAAATCAGTTTTTGCCATAAGTTCTCAGTGAAAGTGGTACTGTTGGACTCAGTACTATTTGAACTACCACCACAAGTACAATCAAGTACTTTTATCGTGTACTTTTTGAGTAATACCCTGTCAAACTCCCATGCAGAGTACAATAATGCATGTTTTCTGCCATCTTTGATGAGAGATAAAATCAGTTTTTGCCATAAGTTCTCAGTGAAAGTGGTACTGTTGGACTCAGTACTATTTGAACTACCACCACAAGTACAATCAAGTACTTTTATCGTGTACTTTTTGAGTAATACCCTGTCAAACTCCCATGCAGAGTACAATAATGCATGTTTTCTGCCATCTTTGATGAGAGATAAAATCATTTTTTGCCATAAGTTCTCAGTGAAAGTGGTACTGTTGGATAGAGTGCTACTAGGACTACTACCACATGTACAATCAAGTACTTTTATCGTGTACTTTTTGAGTAATACCCTGTCAAACTCCCATGCAGAGTACAATAATGCATGTTTTCTGCCATCTTTGATGAGAGAGAAAATTATTTTTTGCCATAAGTTCTCAGTGAAAGATGTACTGTTGGACTCAGTACTATTTGAACTACCACCAAAAGTACAATCAAGTACTTTTATCGTGTACTTTTTGAGTAATACCCTGTCAAACTCCCATGCAGAGTACAATAATGCATGTTTTCTGCCATCTTTGATGAGAGATAAAATCATTTTTCACCAGAGTGCATGTTTTCTGCCATCTTTGATGAGAGAGAAAATCAGTTTTTGCCATAAGTTCTCAGTGAAAGATGTACTGTTGGACTCAGTACTATTTGAACTACCACCAAAAGTACAATCAAGTACTTTTATCGTGTACTTTTTGAGTAATACCCTGTCAAACTCCCATGCAGAGTACAATAATGCATGTTTTCTGCCATTTTTGATGAGAGATAAAATCATTTTTTGCCATAAGTTCTCAGTGAAAGATGTACTGTTGGACTCAGTACTATTTGAACTACCACCACAAGTACAATCAAGTACTTTTATCGTGTACTTTTTGAGTAATACCCTGTCAAACTCCCATGCAGAGTACAATAATGCATGTTTTCTGCCATCTTTGATGAGAGATAAAATCATTTTTCACCAGAGTGCATGTTTTCTGCCATCTTTGATGAGAGAGAAAATCAGTTTTTGCCATAAGTTCTCAGTGAAAGTGGTACTGTTGGACTCAGTACTATTTGAACTACCACCACAAGTACAATCAAGTACTTTTATCGTGTACTTTTTGAGTAATACCCTGTCAAACTCCCCTCCAGAGTACAATAATGCATGTTTTCTGCCATTTTTGATGAGAGATAAAATCATTTTTTGCCATAAGTTCTCAGTGAAAGATGTACTGTTGGACTCAGTACTATTTGAACTACCACCACAAGTACAATCAAGTACTTTTATCGTGTACTTTTTGAGTAATACCCTGTCAAACTCCCATGCAGAGTACAATAATGCATGTTTTCTGCCATCTTTGATGAGAGAGAAAATCAGTTTTTGCCATAAGTTCTCAGTGAAAGATGTACTGTTGGACTCAGTACTATTTGAACTACCACCACAAGTACAATCAAGTACTTTTATCGTGTACTTTTTGAGTAATACCCTGTCAAACTCCCATGCAGAGTACAATAATGCATGTTTTCTGCCATTTTTGATGAGAGATAAAATCATTTTTTGCCATAAGTTCTCAGTGAAAGATGTACTGTTGGACTCAGTACTATTTGAACTACCACCACAAGTACAATCAAGTACTTTTATCGTGTACTTTTTGAGTAATACCCTGTCAAACTCCCATGCAGAGTACAATAATGCATGTTTTCTGCCATCTTTGATGAGAGATAAAATCATTTTTCACCAGAGTGCATGTTTTCTGCCATCTTTGATGAGAGAGAAAATCAGTTTTTGCCATAAGTTCTCAGTGAAAGATGTACTGTTGGACTCAGTACTATTTGAACTACCACCACAAGTACAATCAAGTCATTTAATCGTGTACTTTTTGAGTAATACCCTGTCAAACTCCCATGCAGAGTGCATGTTTTCTGCCATTTTTGATGAGAGATAAAATCATTTTTTGCCATAAGTTCTCAGTGAAAGTGGTACTGCTGGATAGAGTGCTACTAGGACTACTACCACATGTACAATCAAGTACTTTTATCGTGTACTTTTTGAGTAATACCCTGTCAAACTCCCATGCAGAGTACAATAATGCATGTTTTCTGCCATCTTTGATGAGAGATAAAATCATTTTTCACCAGATTGCATGTTTTCTGCCATCTTTGATGAGAGAGAAAATCAGTTTTTGCCATAAGTTCTCAGTGAAAGATGTACTGTTGGACTCAGTACTATTTGAACTACCACCAAAAGTACAATCAAGTACTTTTATCGTGTATTTTTTGAGTAATACCCTGTCAAACTCCCATGCAGAGTACAATAATGCATGTTTTCTGCCATCTTTGATGAGAGATAAAATCAGTTTTTGCCATAAGTTCTCAGTGAAAGTGGTACTGTTGGACTCAGTACTATTTGAACTACCACCACAAGTACAATCAAGTACTTTTATCGTGTACTTTTTGAGTAATACCCTGTCAAACTCCCCTCCAGAGTACAATAATGCATGTTTTCTGCCATTTTTGATGAGAGATAAAATCATTTTTTGCCATAAGTTCTCAGTGAAAGATGTACTGTTGGACTCAGTACTATTTGAACTACCACCACAAGTACAATCAAGTACTTTTATCGTGTACTTTTTGAGTAATACCCTGTCAAACTCCCATGCAGAGTACAATAATGCATGTTTTCTGCCATCTTTGATGAGAGAGAAAATCAGTTTTTGCCATAAGTTCTCAGTGAAAGATGTACTGTTGGACTCAGTACTATTTGAACTACCACCACAAGTACAATCAAGTACTTTAATCGTGTACTTTTTGAGTAATACCCTGTCAAACTCCCATGCAGAGTGCATGTTTTCTGCCATTTTTGATGGGAGATAAAATAATTTTTTGCCATAAGTTCTCACTGAAAGTGGTACTGCTGGATAGAGTGCTACTAGGACTACTACCACATGTACAATCAAGTACTTTTATCGTGTACTTTTTGAGTAATACCCTGTCAAACTCCCATGCAGAGTACAATAATGCATGTTTTCTGCCATCTTTGATGAGAGATAAAATCATTTTTCACCAGAGTGCATGTTTTCTGCCATCTTTGATGAGAGAGAAAATCAGTTTTTGCCATAAGTTCTCAGTGAAAGATGTACTGTTGGACTCAGTACTATTTGAACTACCACCAAAAGTACAATCAAGTACTTTTATCGTGTACTTTTTGAGTAATACCCTGTCAAACTCCCCTCCAGAGTACAATAATGCATGTTTTCTGCCATTTTTGATGAGAGATAAAATCATTTTTTGCCATAAGTTCTCAGTGAAAGATGTACTGTTGGACTCAGTACTATTTGAACTACCACCACAAGTACAATCAAGTACTTTTATTGTGTATTTTTTGAGTAATACCCTGTCAAACTCCCATGCAGAGTACAATAATGCATGTTTTCTGCCATCTTTGATGAGAGATAAAATCAGTTTTTGCCATAAGTTCTCAGTGAAAGTGGTACTGTTGGACTCAGTACTATTTGAACTACCACCACAAGTACAATCAAGTACTTTTATCGTGTACTTTTTGAGTAATACCCTGTCAAACTCCCATGCAGAGTACAATAATGCATGTTTTCTGCCATCTTTGATGAGAGATAAAATCATTTTTTGCCATAAGTTCTCAGTGAAAGTGGTACTGTTGGATAGAGTGCTACTAGGACTACTACCACATGTACAATCAAGTACTTTTATCGTGTACTTTTTGAGTAATACCCTGTCAAACTCCCATGCAGAGTACAATAATGCATGTTTTCTGCCATCTTTGATGAGAGAGAAAATTATTTTTTGCCATAAGTTCTCAGTGAAAGATGTACTGTTGGACTCAGTACTATTTGAACTACCACCAAAAGTACAATCAAGTACTTTTATCGTGTACTTTTTGAGTAATACCCTGTCAAACTCCCATGCAGAGTATAATAATGCATGTTTTCTGCCATCTTTGATGAGAGATAAAATCATTTTTCACCAGAGTGCATGTTTTCTGCCATCTTTGATGAGAGAGAAAATCAGTTTTTGCCATAAGTTCTCAGTGAAAGATGTACTGTTGGACTCAGTACTATTTGAACTACCACCAAAAGTACAATCAAGTACTTTTATCGCGTACTTTTTGAGTAATACCCTGTCAAACTCCCATGCAGAGTACAATAATGCATGTTTTCTGCCATCTTTGATGAGAGAGAAAATCAGTTTTTGCCATAAGTTCTCAGTGAAAGATGTACTGTTGGACTCAGTACTATTTGAACTACCACCAAAAGTACAATCAAGTACTTTTATCGCGTACTTTTTGAGTAATACCCTGTCAAACTCCCATGCAGAGTACAATAATGCATGTTTTCTGCCATTTTTGATGAGAGATAAAATCATTTTTTGCCATAAGTTCTCAGTGAAAGATGTACTGTTGGACTCAGTACTATTTGAACTACCACCACAAGTACAATCAAGTACTTTTATCGTGTACTTTTTGAGTAATACCCTGTCAAACTCCCATGCAGAGTACAATAATGCATGTTTTCTGCCATCTTTGATGAGAGATAAAATCAGTTTTTGCCATAAGTTCTCAGTGAAAGTGGTACTGTTGGATAGAGTGCTACTAGGACTACTACCACATGTACAATCAAGTACTTTTATCGTGTACTTTTTGAGTAATACCCTGTCAAACTCCCATGCAGAGTACAATAATGCATGTTTTCTGCCATCTTTGATGAGAGAGAAAATTATTTTTTGCCATAAGTTCTCAGTGAAAGATGTACTGTTGGACTCAGTACTATTTGAACTACCACCAAAAGTACAATCAAGTACTTTTATCGTGTACTTTTTGAGTAATACCCTGTCAAACTCCCATGCAGAGTACAATAATGCATGTTTTCTGCCATCTTTGATGAGAGATAAAATCATTTTTCACCAGAGTGCATGTTTTCTGCCATCTTTGATGAGAGAGAAAATCAGTTTTTGCCATAAGTTCTCAGTGAAAGATGTACTGTTGGACTCAGTACTATTTGAACTACCACCAAAAGTACAATCAAGTACTTTTATCGTGTACTTTTTGAGTAATACCCTGTCAAACTCCCATGCAGAGTACAATAATGCATGTTTTCTGCCATTTTTGATGAGAGATAAAATCATTTTTTGCCATAAGTTCTCAGTGAAAGATGTACTGTTGGACTCAGTACTATTTGAACTACCACCACAAGTACAATCAAGTACTTTTATCGTGTACTTTTTGAGTAATACCCTGTCAAACTCCCATGCAGAGTACAATAATGCATGTTTTCTGCCATCTTTGATGAGATAAAATCATTTTTCACCAGAGTGCATGTTTTCTGCCATCTTTGATGAGAGAGAAAATCAGTTTTTGCCATAAGTTCTCAGTGAAAGATGTACTGTTGGACTCAGTACTATTTGAACTACCACCACAAGTACAATCAAGTCATTTAATCGTGTACTTTTTGAGTAATACCCTGTCAAACTCCCATGCAGAGTGCATGTTTTCTGCCATTTTTGATGAGAGATAAAATCATTTTTTGCCATAAGTTCTCAGTGAAAGTGGTACTGCTGGATAGAGTGCTACTAGGACTACTACCACATGTACAATCAAGTACTTTTATCGTGTACTTTTTGAGTAATACCCTGTCAAACTCCCATGCAGAGTACAATAATGCATGTTTTCTGCCATCTTTGATGAGAGATAAAATCATTTTTCACCAGAGTGCATGTTTTCTGCCATCTTTGATGAGAGAGAAAATCAGT
This sequence comes from Notothenia rossii, assembly GCF_949606895.1. NCBI lineage: Eukaryota > Metazoa > Chordata > Actinopteri > Perciformes > Nototheniidae > Notothenia > Notothenia rossii. Next base: position 15,178 of record NW_027640206.1, read on the forward strand.
TTTTGCCATAAGTTCTCAGTGAAAGTGGTACTGTTGGACTCAGTACTATTTGAACTACCACCACAAGTACAATCAAGTACTTTTATCGTGTACTTTTTGAGTAATACCCTGTCAAACTCCCCTCCAGAGTACAATAATGCATGTTTTCTGCCATTTTTGATGAGAGATAAAATCATTTTTTGCCATAAGTTCTCAGTGAAAGATGTACTGTTGGACTCAGTACTATTTGAACTACCACCACAAGTACAATCAAGTACTTTTATCGTGTACTTTTTGAGTAATACCCTGTCAAACTCCCATGCAGAGTACAATAATGCATGTTTTCTGCCATCTTTGATGAGAGAGAAAATCAGTTTTTGCCATAAGTTCTCAGTGAAAGATGTACTGTTGGACTCAGTACTATTTGAACTACCACCACAAGTACAATCAAGTACTTTAATCGTGTACTTTTTGAGTAATACCCTGTCAAACTCCCATGCAGAGTGCATGTTTTCTGCCATTTTTGATGGGAGATAAAATAATTTTTTGCCATAAGTTCTCACTGAAAGTGGTACTGCTGGATAGAGTGCTACTAGGACTACTACCACATGTACAATCAAGTACTTTTATCGTGTACTTTTTGAGTAATACCCTGTCAAACTCCCATGCAGAGTACAATAATGCATGTTTTCTGCCATCTTTGATGAGAGATAAAATCAGTTTTTGCCATAAGTTCTCAGTGAAAGATGTACTGTTGGACTCAGTACTATTTGAACTACCACCAAAAGTACAATCAAGTACTTTTATCGTGTACTTTTTGAGTAATACCCTGTCAAACTCCCATGCAGAGTACAATAATGCATGTTTTCTGCCATTTTTGATGAGAGATAAAATCATTTTTTGCCATAAGTTCTCAGTGAAAGATGTACTGTTGGACTCAGTACTATTTGAACTACCACCACAAGTACAATCAAGTACTTTTATCGTGTACTTTTTGAGTAATACCCTGTCAAACTCCCATGCAGAGTACAATAATGCATGTTTTCTGCCATCTTTGATGAGAGATAAAATCATTTTTCACCAGAGTGCATGTTTTCTGCCATCTTTGATGAGAGAGAAAATCAGTTTTTGCCATAAGTTCTCAGTGAAAGATGTACTGTTGGACTCAGTACTATTTGAACTACCACCACAAGTACAATCAAGTCATTTAATCGTGTACTTTTTGAGTAATACCCTGTCAAACTCCCATGCAGAGTGCATGTTTTCTGCCATTTTTGATGAGAGATAAAATCATTTTTTGCCATAAGTTCTCAGTGAAAGTGGTACTGCTGGATAGAGTGCTACTAGGACTACTACCACATGTACAATCAAGTACTTTTATCGTGTACTTTTTGAGTAATACCCTGTCAAACTCCCATGCAGAGTACAATAATGCATGTTTTCTGCCATCTTTGATGAGAGATAAAATCATTTTTCACCAGATTGCATGTTTTCTGCCATCTTTGATGAGAGAGAAAATCAGTTTTTGCCATAAGTTCTCAGTGAAAGATGTACTGTTGGACTCAGTACTATTTGAACTACCACCAAAAGTACAATCAAGTACTTTTATCGTGTATTTTTTGAGTAATACCCTGTCAAACTCCCATGCAGAGTACAATAATGCATGTTTTCTGCCATCTTTGATGAGAGATAAAATCAGTTTTTGCCATAAGTTCTCAGTGAAAGTGGTACTGTTGGACTCAGTACTATTTGAACTACCACCACAAGTACAATCAAGTACTTTTATCGTGTACTTTTTGAGTAATACCCTGTCAAACTCCCCTCCAGAGTACAATAATGCATGTTTTCTGCCATTTTTGATGAGAGATAAAATCATTTTTTGCCATAAGTTCTCAGTGAAAGATGTACTGTTGGACTCAGTACTATTTGAACTACCACCACAAGTACAATCAAGTACTTTTATCGTGTACTTTTTGAGTAATACCCTGTCAAACTCCCATGCAGAGTACAATAATGCATGTTTTCTGCCATCTTTGATGAGAGAGAAAATCAGTTTTTGCCATAAGTTCTCAGTGAAAGATGTACTGTTGGACTCAGTACTATTTGAACTACCACCACAAGTACAATCAAGTACTTTAATCGTGTACTTTTTGAGTAATACCCTGTCAAACTCCCATGCAGAGTGCATGTTTTCTGCCATTTTTGATGGGAGATAAAATAATTTTTTGCCATAAGTTCTCACTGAAAGTGGTACTGCTGGATAGAGTGCTACTAGGACTACTACCACATGTACAATCAAGTACTTTTATCGTGTACTTTTTGAGTAATACCCTGTCAAACTCCCATGCAGAGTACAATAATGTATGTTTTCTGCCATCTTTGATGAGAGATAAAATCATTTTTCACCAGAGTGCATGTTTTCTGCCATCTTTGATGAGAGAGAAAATCAGTTTTTGCCATAAGTTCTCAGTGAAAGATGTACTGTTGGACTCAGTACTATTTGAACTACCACCAAAAGTACAATCAAGTACTTTTATCGTGTACTTTTTGAGTAATACCCTGTCAAACTCCCCTCCAGAGTACAATAATGCATGTTTTCTGCCATTTTTGATGAGAGATAAAATCATTTTTTGCCATAAGTTCTCAGTGAAAGATGTACTGGTGGACTCAGTACTATTTGAACTACCACCACAAGTACAATCAAGTACTTTTATTGTGTATTTTTTGAGTAATACCCTGTCAAACTCCCATGCAGAGTACAATAATGCATGTTTTCTGCCATCTTTGATGAGAGATAAAATCAGTTTTTGCCATAAGTTCTCAGTGAAAGTGGTACTGTTGGACTCAGTACTATTTGAACTACCACCACAAGTACAATCAAGTACTTTTATCGTGTACTTTTTGAGTAATACCCTGTCAAACTCCCATGCAGAGTACAATAATGCATGTTTTCTGCCATCTTTGATGAGAGATAAAATCATTTTTTGCCATAAGTTCTCAGTGAAAGTGGTACTGTTGGATAGAGTGCTACTAGGACTACTACCACATGTACAATCAAGTACTTTTATCGTGTACTTTTTGAGTAATACCCTGTCAAACTCCCATGCAGAGTACAATAATGCATGTTTTCTGCCATCTTTGATGAGAGAGAAAATTATTTTTTGCCATAAGTTCTCAGTGAAAGATGTACTGTTGGACTCAGTACTATTTGAACTACCACCAAAAGTACAATCAAGTACTTTTATCGTGTACTTTTTGAGTAATACCCTGTCAAACTCCCATGCAGAGTATAATAATGCATGTTTTCTGCCATCTTTGATGAGAGATAAAATCATTTTTCACCAGAGTGCATGTTTTCTGCCATCTTTGATGAGAGAGAAAATCAGTTTTTGCCATAAGTTCTCAGTGAAAGATGTACTGTTGGACTCAGTACTATTTGAACTACCACCACAAGTACAATCAAGTACTTTTATCGTGTACTTTTTGAGTAATACCCTGTCAAACTCCCCTCCAGAGTACAATAATGCATGTTTTCTGCCATTTTTGATGAGAGATAAAATCATTTTTTGCCATAAGTTCTCAGTGAAAGATGTACTGTTGGACTCAGTACTATTTGAACTACCACCACAAGTACAATCAAGTACTTTTATCGTGTACTTTTTGAGTAATACCCTGTCAAACTCCCATGCAGAGTACAATAATGCATGTTTTCTGCCATCTTTGATGAGAGAGAAAATCAGTTTTTGCCATAAGTTCTCAGTGAAAGATGTACTGTTGGACTCAGTACTATTTGAACTACCACCACAAGTACAATCAAGTACTTTAATCGTGTACTTTTTGAGTAATACCCTGTCAAACTCCCATGCAGAGTGCATGTTTTCTGCCATTTTTGATGGGAGATAAAATAATTTTTTGCCATAAGTTCTCACTGAAAGTGGTACTGCTGGATAGAGTGCTACTAGGACTACTACCACATGTACAATCAAGTACTTTTATCGTGTACTTTTTGAGTAATACCCTGTCAAACTCCCATGCAGAGTACAATAATGCATGTTTTCTGCCATCTTTGATGAGAGATAAAATCAGTTTTTGCCATAAGTTCTCAGTGAAAGTGGTACTGTTGGACTCAGTACTATTTGAACTACCACCACAAGTACAATCAAGTACTTTTATCGTGTACTTTTTGAGTAATACCCTGTCAAACTCCCATGCAGAGTACAATAATGCATGTTTTCTGCCATCTTTGATGAGAGATAAAATCAGTTTTTGCCATAAGTTCTCAGTGAAAGTGGTACTGTTGGACTCAGTACTATTTGAACTACCACCACAAGTACAATCAAGTACTTTTATCGTGTACTTTTTGAGTAATACCCTGTCAAACTCCCATGCAGAGTACAATAATGCATGTTTTCTGCCATCTTTGATGAGAGATAAAATCATTTTTTGCCATAAGTTCTCAGTGAAAGTGGTACTGTTGGATAGAGTGCTACTAGGACTACTACCACATGTACAATCAAGTACTTTTATCGTGTACTTTTTGAGTAATACCCTGTCAAACTCCCATGCAGAGTACAATAATGCATGTTTTCTGCCATCTTTGATGAGAGATAAAATCATTTTTCACCAGAGTGCATGTTTTCTGCCATCTTTGATGAGAGAGAAAATCAGTTTTTGCCATAAGTTCTCAGTGAAAGATGTACTGTTGGACTCAGTACTATTTGAACTACCACCACAAGTACAATCAAGTCATTTAATCGTGTACTTTTTGAGTAATACCCTGTCAAACTCCCATGCAGAGTGCATGTTTTCTGCCATTTTTGATGAGAGATAAAATCATTTTTTGCCATAAGTTCTCAGTGAAAGTGGTACTGCTGGATAGAGTGCTACTAGGACTACTACCACATGTACAATCAAGTACTTTTATCGTGTACTTTTTGAGTAATACCCTGTCAAACTCCCATGCAGAGTACAATAATGCATGTTTTCTGCCATCTTTGATGAGAGATAAAATCATTTTTCACCAGAGTGCATGTTTTCTGCCATCTTTGATGAGAGAGAAAATCAGTTTTTGCCATAAGTTCTCAGTGAAAGATGTACTGTTGGACTCAGTACTATTTGAACTACCACCAAAAGTACAATCAAGTACTTTTATCGTGTACTTTTTGAGTAATACCCTGTCAAACTCCCCTCCAGAGTACAATAATGCATGTTTTCTGCCATTTTTGATGAGAGATAAAATCATTTTTTGCCATAAGTTCTCAGTGAAAGATGTACTGTTGGACTCAGTACTATTTGAACTACCACCACAAGTACAATCAAGTACTTTTATTGTGTATTTTTTGAGTAATACCCTGTCAAACTCCCATGCAGAGTACAATAATGCATGTTTTCTGCCATCTTTGATGAGAGATAAAATCAGTTTTTGCCATAAGTTCTCAGTGAAAGTGGTACTGTTGGACTCAGTACTATTTGAACTACCACCACAAGTACAATCAAGTACTTTTATCGTGTACTTTTTGAGTAATACCCTGTCAAACTCCCATGCAGAGTACAATAATGCATGTTTTCTGCCATCTTTGATGAGAGATAAAATCATTTTTTGCCATAAGTTCTCAGTGAAAGTGGTACTGTTGGATAGAGTGCTACTAGGACTACTACCACATGTACAATCAAGTACTTTTATCGTGTACTTTTTGAGTAATACCCTGTCAAACTCCCATGCAGAGTACAATAATGCATGTTTTCTGCCATCTTTGATGAGAGAGAAAATAATTTTTTGCCATAAGTTCTCAGTGAAAGATGTACTGTTGGTCTCAGTACTATTTGAACTACCACCAAAAGTACAATCAAGTACTTTTATCGTGTACTTTTTGAGTAATACCCTGTCAAACTCCCATGCAGAGTACAATAATGCATGTTTTCTGCCATCTTTGATGAGAGATAAAATCATTTTTCACCAGAGTGCATGTTTTCTGCCATCTTTGATGAGAGAGAAAATCAGTTTTTGCCATAAGTTCTCAGTGAAAGATGTACTGTTGGACTCAGTACTATTTGAACTACCACCAAAAGTACAATCAAGTACTTTTATCGTGTACTTTTTGAGTAATACCCTGTCAAACTCCCATGCAGAGTACAATAATGCATGTTTTCTGCCATTTTTGATGAGAGAGAAAATCAGTTTTTGCCATAAGTTCTCAGTGAAAGATGTACTGTTGGACTCAGTACTATTTGAACTACCACCAAAAGTACAATCAAGTACTTTTATCGTGTATTTTTTGAGTAATACCCTGTCAAACTCCCATGCAGAGTACAATAATGCATGTTTTCTGCCATCTTTGATGAGAGATAAAATCAGTTTTTGCCATAAGTTCTCAGTGAAAGTGGTACTGTTGGACTCAGTACTATTTGAACTACCACCACAAGTACAATCAAGTACTTTTATCGTGTACTTTTTGAGTAATACCCTGTCAAACTCCCCTCCAGAGTACAATAATGCATGTTTTCTGCCATTTTTGATGAGAGATAAAATCATTTTTTGCCATAAGTTCTCAGTGAAAGATGTACTGTTGGACTCAGTACTATTTGAACTACCACCACAAGTACAATCAAGTACTTTTATCGTGTACTTTTTGAGTAATACCCTGTCAAACTCCCATAAAGAGTACAATAATGCATGTTTTCTGCCATCTTTGATGAGAGAGAAAATCAGTTTTTGCCATAAGTTCTCAGTGAAAGATGTACTGTTGGACTCAGTACTATTTGAACTACCACCACAAGTACAATCAAGTCATTTAATCGTGTACTTTTTGAGTAATACCCTGTCAAACTCCCATGCAGAGTGCATGTTTTCTGCCATTTTTGATGAGAGATAAAATCATTTTTTGCCATAAGTTCTCAGTGAAAGTGGTACTGCTGGATAGAGTGCTACTAGGACTACTACCACATGTACAATCAAGTACTTTTATCGTGTACTTTTTGAGTAATACCCTGTCAAACTCCCATGCAGAGTACAATAATGCATGTTTTCTGCCATCTTTGATGAGAGATAAAATCATTTTTCACCAGATTGCATGTTTTCTGCCATCTTTGATGAGAGAGAAAATCAGTTTTTGCCATAAGTTCTCAGTGAAAGATGTACTGTTGGACTCAGTACTATTTGAACTACCACCACAAGTACAATCAAGTACTTTTATCGTGTACTTTTTGAGTAATACCCTGTCAAACTCCCATGCAGAGTACAATAATGCATGTTTTCTGCCATCTTTGATGAGAGATCAAATCATTTTTTGCCATAAGTTCTCAGTGAAAGTGGTACTGTTGGATAGAGTGCTACTAGGACTACTACCACATGTACAATCAAGTACTTTTATCGTGTACTTTTTGAGTAATACCCTGTCAAACTCCCATGCAGAGTACAATAATGCATGTTTTCTGCCATCTTTGATGAGAGATCAAATCATTTTTTGCCATAAGTTCTCAGTGAAAGTGGTACTGTTGGATAGAGTGCTACTAGGACTACTACCACATGTACAATCAAGTACTTTTATCGTGTACTTTTTGAGTAATACCCTGTCAAACTCCCATGCAGAGTACAATAATGCATGTTTTCTGCCATCTTTGATGAGAGATAAAATCATTTTTCACCAGAGTGCATGTTTTCTGCCATCTTTGATGAGAGAGAAAATCAGTTTTTGCCATAAGTTCTCAGTGAAAGATGTACTGTTGGACTCAGTACTATTTGAACTACCACCACAAGTACAATCAAGTCATTTAATCGTGTACTTTTTGAGTAATACCCTGTCAAACTCCCATGCAGAGTGCATGTTTTCTGCCATTTTTGATGAGAGATAAAATCATTTTTTGCCATAAGTTCTCAGTGAAAGTGGTACTGCTGGATAGAGTGCTACTAGGACTACTACCACATGTACAATCAAGTACTTTTATCGTGTACTTTTTGAGTAATACCCTGTCAAACTCCCATGCAGAGTACAATAATGCATGTTTTCTGCCATCTTTGATGAGAGATAAAATCATTTTTCACCAGAGTGCATGTTTTCTGCCATCTTTGATGAGAGAGAAAATCAGTTTTTGCCATAAGTTCTCAGTGAAAGATGTACTGTTGGACTCAGTACTATTTGAACTACCACCAAAAGTACAATCAAGTACTTTTATCGTGTACTTTTTGAGTAATACCCTGTCAAACTCCCCTCCAGAGTACAATAATGCATGTTTTCTGCCATTTTTGATGAGAGATAAAATCATTTTTTGCCATAAGTTCTCAGTGAAAGATGTACTGTTGGACTCAGTACTATTTGAACTACCACCACAAGTACAATCAAGTACTTTTATTGTGTATTTTTTGAGTAATACCCTGTCAAACTCCCATGCAGAGTACAATAATGCATGTTTTCTGCCATCTTTGATGAGAGATAAAATCAGTTTTTGCCATAAGTTCTCAGTGAAAGTGGTACTGTTGGACTCAGTACTATTTGAACTACCACCACAAGTACAATCAAGTACTTTTATCGTGTACTTTTTGAGTAATACCCTGTCAAACTCCCATGCAGAGTACAATAATGCATGTTTTCTGCCATCTTTGATGAGAGATAAAATCATTTTTTGCCATAAGTTCTCAGTGAAAGTGGTACTGTTGGATAGAGTGCTACTAGGACTACTACCACATGTACAATCAAGTACTTTTATCGTGTACTTTTTGAGTAATACCCTGTCAAACTCCCATGCAGAGTACAATAATGCATGTTTTCTGCCATCTTTGATGAGAGAGAAAATAATTTTTTGCCATAAGTTCTCAGTGAAAGATGTACTGTTGGTCTCAGTACTATTTGAACTACCACCAAAAGTTCAATCAAGTACTTTTATCGTGTACTTTTTGAGTAATACCCTGTCAAACTCCCATGCAGAGTACAATAATGCATGTTTTCTGCCATCTTTGATGAGAGATAAAATCATTTTTCACCAGAGTGCATGTTTTCTGCCATCTTTGATGAGAGAGAAAATCAGTTTTTGCCATAAGTTCTCAGTGAAAGATGTACTGTTGGACTCAGTACTATTTGAACTACCACCAAAAGTACAATCAAGTACTTTTATCGTGTACTTTTTGAGTAATACCCTGTCAAACTCCCATGCAGAGTACAATAATGCATGTTTTCTGCCATTTTTGATGAGAGAGAAAATCAGTTTTTGCCATAAGTTCTCAGTGAAAGATGTACTGTTGGACTCAGTACTATTTGAACTACCACCAAAAGTACAATCAAGTACTTTTATCGTGTATTTTTTGAGTAATACCCTGTCAAACTCCCATGCAGAGTACAATAATGCATGTTTTCTGCCATCTTTGATGAGAGATAAAATCAGTTTTTGCCATAAGTTCTCAGTGAAAGTGGTACTGTTGGACTCAGTACTATTTGAACTACCACCACAAGTACAATCAAGTACTTTTATCGTGTACTTTTTGAGTAATACCCTGTCAAACTCCCCTCCAGAGTACAATAATGCATGTTTTCTGCCATTTTTGATGAGAGATAAAATCATTTTTTGCCATAAGTTCTCAGTGAAAGATGTACTGTTGGACTCAGTACTATTTGAACTACCACCACAAGTACAATCAAGTACTTTTATCGTGTACTTTTTGAGTAATACCCTGTCAAACTCCCATAAAGAGTACAATAATGCATGTTTTCTGCCATCTTTGATGAGAGAGAAAATCAGTTTTTGCCATAAGTTCTCAGTGAAAGATGTACTGTTGGACTCAGTACTATTTGAACTACCACCACAAGTACAATCAAATCATTTAATCGTGTACTTTTTGAGTAATACCCTGTCAAACTCCCATGCAGAGTGCATGTTTTCTGCCATTTTTGATGAGAGATAAAATCATTTTTTGCCATAAGTTCTCAGTGAAAGTGGTACTGCTGGATAGAGTGCTACTAGGACTACTACCACATGTACAATCAAGTACTTTTATCGTGTACTTTTTGAGTAATACCCTGTCAAACTCCCATGCAGAGTACAATAATGCATGTTTTCTGCCATCTTTGATGAGAGATAAAATCATTTTTCACCAGATTGCATGTTTTCTGCCATCTTTGATGAGAGAGAAAATCAGTTTTTGCCATAAGTTCTCAGTGAAAGATGTACTGTTGGACTCAGTACTATTTGAACTACCACCACAAGTACAATCAAGTACTTTTATCGTGTACTTTTTGAGTAATACCCTGTCAAACTCCCATGCAGAGTACAATAATGCATGTTTTCTGCCATCTTTGATGAGAGATCAAATCATTTTTTGCCATAAGTTCTCAGTGAAAGTGGTACTGTTGGATAGAGTGCTACTAGGACTACTACCACATGTACAATCAAGTACTTTTATCGTGTACTTTTTGAGTAATACCCTGTCAAACTCCCATGCAGAGTACAATAATGCATGTTTTCTGCCATCTTTGATGAGAGAGAAAATTATTTTTTGCCATAAGTTCTCAGTGAAAGATGTACTGTTGGACTCAGTACTATTTGAACTACCAACACAAGTACAATCAAGTACTTTAATCGTGTACTTTTTGAGTAATACCCTGTCAAACTCCCATGCAGAGTGCATGTTTTCTGCCATTTTTGATGAGAGATAAAATCATTTTTTGCCATAAGTTCTCAGTGAAAGTGGTACTGCTGGATAGAGTGCTACTAGGAGTACTACCACAAGTACAATCAAGTACTTTTATCGTGTACTTTTTGAGTAATACCCTGTCAAACTCCCATGCAGAGTACAATAATGCATGTTTTCTGCCATCTTTGATGAGAGATAAAATCATTTTTCACCAGAGTGCATTTTTTCTGCCATCTTTGATGAGAGATAAAATCATTTTTTGCCATAAGTTCTCAGTGAAAGATGTACTGTTGGACTCAGTACTATTTGAACTACCACCACAAGTACAATCAAGTACTTTTATCGTGTACTTTTTGAGTAATACCCTGTCAAACTCCCATGCAGAGTACAATAATGCATGTTTTCTGCCATCTTTGATGAGAGATAAAATCATTTTTCACCAGAGTGCATGTTTTCTGCCATCTTTGATGAGAGAGAAAATCAGTTTTTGCCATAAGTTCTCAGTGAAAGATGTACTGTTGGACTCAGTACTATTTGAACTACCACCAAAAGTACAATCAAGTACTTTTATCGTGTACTTTTTGAGTAATACCCTGTCAAACTCCCATGCAGAGTACAATAATGCATGTTTTCTGCCATTTTTGATGAGAGATAAAATCATTTTTTGCCATAAGTTCTCAGTGAAAGTGGTACTGCTGGATAGAGTGCTACTAGGACTACTACCACATGTACAATCAAGTACTTTTATCGTGTACTTTTTGAGTAATACCCTGTCAAACTCCCATGCAGAGTACAATAATGCATGTTTTCTGCCATCTTTGATGAGAGATAAAATCATTTTTCACCAGATTGCATGTTTTCTGCCATCTTTGATGAGAGAGAAAATCAGTTTTTGCCATAAGTTCTCAGTGAAAGATGTACTGTTGGACTCAGTACTATTTGAACTACCACCAAAAGTACAATCAAGTACTTTTATCGTGTATTTTTTGAGTAATACCCTGTCAAACTCCCATGCAGAGTACAATAATGCATGTTTTCTGCCATCTTTGATGAGAGATAAAATCAGTTTTTGCCATAAGTTCTCAGTGAAAGTGGTACTGTTGGACTCAGTACTATTTGAACTACCACCACAAGTACAATCAAGTACTTTTATCGTGTACTTTTTGAGTAATACCCTGTCAAACTCCCCTCCAGAGTACAATAATGCATGTTTTCTGCCATTTTTGATGAGAGATAAAATCATTTTTTGCCATAAGTTCTCAGTGAAAGATGTACTGTTGGACTCAGTACTATTTGAACTACCACCACAAGTACAATCAAGTACTTTTATCGTGTACTTTTTGAGTAATACCCTGTCAAACTCCCATGCAGAGTACAATAATGCATGTTTTCTGCCATCTTTGATGAGAGAGAAAATCAGTTTTTGCCATAAGTTCTCAGTGAAAGATGTACTGTTGGACTCAGTACTATTTGAACTACCACCACAAGTACAATCAAGTACTTTAATCGTGTACTTTTTGAGTAATACCCTGTCAAACTCCCATGCAGAGTGCATGTTTTCTGCCATTTTTGATGGGAGATAAAATAATTTTTTGCCATAAGTTCTCACTGAAAGTGGTACTGCTGGATAGAGTGCTACTAGGACTACTACCACATGTACAATCAAGTACTTTTATCGTGTACTTTTTGAGTAATACCCTGTCAAACTCCCATGCAGAGTACAATAATGCATGTTTTCTGCCATCTTTGATGAGAGATAAAATCAGTTTTTGCCATAAGTTCTCAGTGAAAGTGGTACTGTTGGACTCAGTACTATTTGAACTACCACCACAAGTACAATCAAGTACTTTTATCGTGTACTTTTTGAGTAATACCCTGTCAAACTCCCATGCAGAGTACAATAATGCATGTTTTCTGCCATCTTTGATGAGAGATAAAATCAGTTTTTGCCATAAGTTCTCAGTGAAAGTGGTACTGTTGGACTCAGTACTATTTGAACTACCACCACAAGTACAATCAAGTACTTTTATCGTGTACTTTTTGAGTAATACCCTGTCAAACTCCCATGCAGAGTACAATAATGCATGTTTTCTGCCATCTTTGATGAGAGATAAAATCATTTTTTGCCATAAGTTCTCAGTGAAAGTGGTACTGTTGGATAGAGTGCTACTAGGACTACTACCACATGTACAATCAAGTACTTTTATCGTGTACTTTTTGAGTAATACCCTGTCAAACTCCCATGCAGAGTACAATAATGCATGTTTTCTGCCATCTTTGATGAGAGATAAAATCATTTTTCACCAGAGTGCATGTTTTCTGCCATCTTTGATGAGAGAGAAAATCAGTTTTTGCCATAAGTTCTCAGTGAAAGATGTACTGTTGGACTCAGTACTATTTGAACTACCACCACAAGTACAATCAAGTCATTTAATCGTGTACTTTTTGAGTAATACCCTGTCAAACTCCCATGCAGAGTGCATGTTTTCTGCCATTTTTGATGAGAGATAAAATCATTTTTTGCCATAAGTTCTCAGTGAAAGATGTACTGTTGGACTCAGTACTATTTGAACTACCACCAAAAGTACAATCAAGTACTTTTATCGTGTACTTTTTGAGTAATACCCTGTCAAACTCCCCTCCAGAGTACAATAATGCATGTTTTCTGCCATTTTTGATGAGAGATAAAATCATTTTTTGCCATAAGTTCTCAGTGAAAGATGTACTGTTGGACTCAGTACTATTTGAACTACCACCAAAAGTACAATCAAGTACTTTTATCGTGTACTTTTTGAGTAATACCCTGTCAAACTCCCCTCCAGAGTACAATAATGCATGTTTTCTGCCATTTTTGATGAGAGATAAAATCATTTTTTGCCATAAGTTCTCAGTGAAAGATGTACTGTTGGACTCAGTACTATTTGAACTACCACCAAAAGTACAATCAAGTACTTTTATCGTGTACTTTTTGAGTAATACCCTGTCAAACTCCCCTCCAGAGTACAATAATGCATGTTTTCTGCCATTTTTGATGAGAGATAAAATCATTTTTTGCCATAAGTTCTCAGTGAAAGATGTACTGTTGGACTCAGTACTATTTGAACTACCACCACAAGTACAATCAAGTACTTTTATTGTGTATTTTTTGAGTAATACCCTGTCAAACTCCCATGCAGAGTACAATAATGCATGTTTTCTGCCATCTTTGATGAGAGATAAAATCAGTTTTTGCCATAAGTTCTCAGTGAAAGTGGTACTGTTGGACTCAGTACTATTTGAACTACCACCACAAGTACAATCAAGTACTTTTATCGTGTACTTTTTGAGTAATACCCTGTCAAACTCCCATGCAGAGTACAATAATGCATGTTTTCTGCCATCTTTGATGAGAGATAAAATCATTTTTTGCCATAAGTTCTCAGTGAAAGTGGTACTGTTGGATAGAGTGCTACTAGGACTACTACCACATGTACAATCAAGTACTTTTATCGTGTACTTTTTGAGTAATACCCTGTCAAACTCCCATGCAGAGTACAATAATGCATGTTTTCTGCCATCTTTGATGAGAGAGAAAATAATTTTTTGCCATAAGTTCTCAGTGAAAGATGTACTGTTGGTCTCAGTACTATTTGAACTACCACCAAAAGTACAATCAAGTACTTTTATCGTGTACTTTTTGAGTAATACCCTGTCAAACTCCCATGCAGAGTACAATAATGCATGTTTTCTGCCATCTTTGATGAGAGATAAAATCATTTTTCACCAGAGTGCATGTTTTCTGCCATCTTTGATGAGAGAGAAAATCAGTTTTTGCCATAAGTTCTCAGTGAAAGATGTACTGTTGGACTCAGTACTATTTGAACTACCACCAAAAGTACAATCAAGTACTTTTATCGTGTACTTTTTGAGTAATACCCTGTCAAACTCCCATGCAGAGTACAATAATGCATGTTTTCTGCCATTTTTGATGAGAGAGAAAATCAGTTTTTGCCATAAGTTCTCAGTGAAAGATGTACTGTTGGACTCAGTACTATTTGAACTACCACCAAAAGTACAATCAAGTACTTTTATCGTGTATTTTTTGAGTAATACCCTGTCAAACTCCCCTCCAGAGTACAATAATGCATGTTTTCTGCCATTTTTGATGAGAGATAAAATCATTTTTTGCCATAAGTTCTCAGTGAAAGATGTACTGTTGGACTCAGTACTATTTGAACTACCACCACAAGTACAATCAAGTACTTTTATCGTGTACTTTTTGAGTAATACCCTGTCAAACTCCCATGCAGAGTACAATAATGCATGTTTTCTGCCATCTTTGATGAGAGAGAAAATCAGTTTTTGCCATAAGTTCTCAGTGAAAGATGTACTGTTGGACTCAGTACTATTTGAACTACCACCACAAGTACAATCAAGTACTTTAATCGTGTACTTTTTGAGTAATACCCTGTCAAACTCCCATGCAGAGTGCATGTTTTCTGCCATTTTTGATGGGAGATAAAATAATTTTTTGCCATAAGTTCTCACTGAAAGTGGTACTGCTGGATAGAGTGCTACTAGGACTACTACCACATGTACAATCAAGTACTTTTATCGTGTACTTTTTGAGTAATACCCTGTCAAACTCCCATGCAGAGTACAATAATGCATGTTTTCTGCCATCTTTGATGAGAGATAAAATCAGTTTTTGCCATAAGTTCTCAGTGAAAGTGGTACTGTTGGACTCAGTACTATTTGAACTACCACCACAAGTACAATCAAGTACTTTTATCGTGTACTTTTTGAGTAATACCCTGTCAAACTCCCATGCAGAGTACAATAATGCATGTTTTCTGCCATCTTTGATGAGAGATAAAATCATTTTTTGCCATAAGTTCTCAGTGAAAGTGGTACTGTTGGATAGAGTGCTACTAGGACTACTACCACATGTACAATCAAGTACTTTTATCGTGTACTTTTTGAGTAATACCCTGTCAAACTCCCATGCAGAGTACAATAATGCATGTTTTCTGCCATCTTTGATGAGAGATAAAATCATTTTTCACCAGAGTGCATGTTTTCTGCCATCTTTGATGAGAGAGAAAATCAGTTTTTGCCATAAGTTCTCAGTGAAAGATGTACTGTTGGACTCAGTACTATTTGAACTACCACCACAAGTACAATCAAGTCATTTAATCGTGTACTTTTTGAGTAATACCCTGTCAAACTCCCATGCAGAGTGCATGTTTTCTGCCATTTTTGATGAGAGATAAAATCATTTTTCACCAGAGTGCATGTTTTCTGCCATCTTTGATGAGAGAGAAAATCAGTTTTTGCCATAAGTTCTCAGTGAAAGATGTACTGTTGGACTCAGTACTATTTGAACTACCACCAAAAGTACAATCAAGTACTTTTATCGTGTACTTTTTGAGTAATACCCTGTCAAACTCCCCTCCAGAGTACAATAATGCATGTTTTCTGCCATTTTTGATGAGAGATAAAATCATTTTTTGCCATAAGTTCTCAGTGAAAGATGTACTGTTGGACTCAGTACTATTTGAACTACCACCACAAGTACAATCAAGTACTTTTATTGTGTATTTTTTGAGTAATACCCTGTCAAACTCCCATGCAGAGTACAATAATGCATGTTTTCTGCCATCTTTGATGAGAGATAAAATCAGTTTTTGCCATAAGTTCTCAGTGAAAGTGGTACTGTTGGACTCAGTACTATTTGAACTACCACCACAAGTACAATCAAGTACTTTTATCGTGTACTTTTTGAGTAATACCCTGTCAAACTCCCATGCAGAGTACAATAATGCATGTTTTCTGCCATCTTTGATGAGAGATAAAATCATTTTTTGCCATAAGTTCTCAGTGAAAGTGGTACTGTTGGATAGAGTGCTACTAGGACTACTACCACATGTACAATCAAGTACTTTTATCGTGTACTTTTTGAGTAATACCCTGTCAAACTCCCATGCAGAGTACAATAATGCATGTTTTCTGCCATCTTTGATGAGAGAGAAAATTATTTTTTGCCATAAGTTCTCAGTGAAAGATGTACTGTTGGTCTCAGTACTATTTGAACTACCACCAAAAGTACAATCAAGTACTTTTATCGTGTACTTTTTGAGTAATACCCTGTCAAACTCCCATGCAGAGTACAATAATGCATGTTTTCTGCCATCTTTGATGAGAGATAAAATCATTTTTCACCAGAGTGCATGTTTTCTGCCATCTTTGATGAGAGAGAAAATCAGTTTTTGCCATAAGTTCTCAGTGAAAGATGTACTGTTGGACTCAGTACTATTTGAACTACCACCACAAGTACAATCAAGTCATTTAATCGTGTACTTTTTGAGTAATACCCTGTCAAACTCCCATGCAGAGTGCATGTTTTCTGCCATTTTTGATGAGAGATAAAATCATTTTTTGCCATAAGTTCTCAGTGAAAGTGGTACTGCTGGATAGAGTGCTACTAGGACTACTACCACATGTACAATCAAGTACTTTTATCGTGTACTTTTTGAGTAATACCCTGTCAAACTCCCATGCAGAGTACAATAATGCATGTTTTCTGCCATCTTTGATGAGAGATAAAATCATTTTTCACCAGATTGCATGTTTTCTGCCATCTTTGATGAGAGAGAAAATCAGTTTTTGCCATAAGTTCTCAGTGAAAGATGTACTGTTGGACTCAGTACTATTTGAACTACCACCAAAAGTACAATCAAGTACTTTTATCGTGTATTTTTTGAGTAATACCCTGTCAAACTCCCATGCAGAGTACAATAATGCATGTTTTCTGCCATCTTTGATGAGAGATAAAATCAGTTTTTGCCATAAGTTCTCAGTGAAAGTGGTACTGTTGGACTCAGTACTATTTGAACTACCACCACAAGTACAATCAAGTACTTTTATCGTGTACTTTTTGAGTAATACCCTGTCAAACTCCCCTCCAGAGTACAATAATGCATGTTTTCTGCCATTTTTGATGAGAGATAAAATCATTTTTTGCCATAAGTTCTCAGTGAAAGATGTACTGTTGGACTCAGTACTATTTGAACTACCACCACAAGTACAATCAAGTACTTTTATCGTGTACTTTTTGAGTAATACCCTGTCAAACTCCCATGCAGAGTACAATAATGCATGTTTTCTGCCATCTTTGATGAGAGAGAAAATCAGTTTTTGCCATAAGTTCTCAGTGAAAGATGTACTGTTGGACTCAGTACTATTTGAACTACCACCACAAGTACAATCAAGTACTTTAATCGTGTACTTTTTGAGTAATACCCTGTCAAACTCCCATGCAGAGTGCATGTTTTCTGCCATTTTTGATGGGAGATAAAATAATTTTTTGCCATAAGTTCTCACTGAAAGTGGTACTGCTGGATAGAGTGCTACTAGGACTACTACCACATGTACAATCAAGTACTTTTATCGTGTACTTTTTGAGTAATACCCTGTCAAACTCCCATGCAGAGTACAATAATGCATGTTTTCTGCCATCTTTGATGAGAGATAAAATCATTTTTCACCAGAGTGCATGTTTTCTGCCATCTTTGATGAGAGAGAAAATCAGTTTTTGCCATAAGTTCTCAGTGAAAGATGTACTGTTGGACTCAGTACTATTTGAACTACCACCAAAAGTACAATCAAGTACTTTTATCGTGTACTTTTTGAGTAATACCCTGTCAAACTCCCCTCCAGAGTACAATAATGCATGTTTTCTGCCATTTTTGATGAGAGATAAAATCATTTTTTGCCATAAGTTCTCAGTGAAAGATGTACTGTTGGACTCAGTACTATTTGAACTACCACCACAAGTACAATCAAGTACTTTTATTGTGTATTTTTTGAGTAATACCCTGTCAAACTCCCATGCAGAGTACAATAATGCATGTTTTCTGCCATCTTTGATGAGAGATAAAATCAGTTTTTGCCATAAGTTCTCAGTGAAAGTGGTACTGTTGGACTCAGTACTATTTGAACTACCACCACAAGTACAATCAAGTACTTTTATCGTGTACTTTTTGAGTAATACCCTGTCAAACTCCCATGCAGAGTACAATAATGCATGTTTTCTGCCATCTTTGATGAGAGATAAAATCATTTTTTGCCATAAGTTCTCAGTGAAAGTGGTACTGTTGGATAGAGTGCTACTAGGACTACTACCACATGTACAATCAAGTACTTTTATCGTGTACTTTTTGAGTAATACCCTGTCAAACTCCCATGCAGAGTACAATAATGCATGTTTTCTGCCATCTTTGATGAGAGAGAAAATTATTTTTTGCCATAAGTTCTCAGTGAAAGATGTACTGTTGGACTCAGTACTATTTGAACTACCACCAAAAGTACAATCAAGTACTTTTATCGTGTACTTTTTGAGTAATACCCTGTCAAACTCCCATGCAGAGTATAATAATGCATGTTTTCTGCCATCTTTGATGAGAGATAAAATCATTTTTCACCAGAGTGCATGTTTTCTGCCATCTTTGATGAGAGAGAAAATCAGTTTTTGCCATAAGTTCTCAGTGAAAGATGTACTGTTGGACTCAGTACTATTTGAACTACCACCAAAAGTACAATCAAGTACTTTTATCGCGTACTTTTTGAGTAATACCCTGTCAAACTCCCATGCAGAGTACAATAATGCATGTTTTCTGCCATTTTTGATGAGAGATAAAATCATTTTTTGCCATAAGTTCTCAGTGAAAGATGTACTGTTGGACTCAGTACTATTTGAACTACCACCACAAGTACAATCAAGTACTTTTATCGTGTACTTTTTGAGTAATACCCTGTCAAACTCCCATGCAGAGTACAATAATGCATGTTTTCTGCCATCTTTGATGAGAGATAAAATCATTTTTCACCAGAGTGCATGTTTTCTGCCATCTTTGATGAGAGAGAAAATCAGTTTTTGCCATAAGTTCTCAGTGAAAGATGTACTGTTGGACTCAGTACTATTTGAACTACCACCACAAGTACAATCAAGTCATTTAATCGTGTACTTTTTGAGTAATACCCTGTCAAACTCCCATGCAGAGTGCATGTTTTCTGCCATTTTTGATGAGAGATAAAATCATTTTTTGCCATAAGTTCTCAGTGAAAGTGGTACTGCTGGATAGAGTGCTACTAGGACTACTACCACATGTACAATCAAGTACTTTTATCGTGTACTTTTTGAGTAATACCCTGTCAAACTCCCATGCAGAGTACAATAATGCATGTTTTCTGCCATCTTTGATGAGAGATAAAATCATTTTTCACCAGATTGCATGTTTTCTGCCATCTTTGATGAGAGAGAAAATCCGTTTTTGCCATAAGTTCTCAGTGAAAGATGTACTGTTGGACTCAGTACTATTTGAACTACCACCAAAAGTACAATCAAGTACTTTTATCGTGTATTTTTTGAGTAATACCCTGTCAAACTCCCATGCAGAGTACAATAATGCATGTTTTCTGCCATCTTTGATGAGAGATAAAATCAGTTTTTGCCATAAGTTCTCAGTGAAAGTGGTACTGTTGGACTCAGTACTATTTGAACTACCACCACAAGTACAATCAAGTACTTTTATCGTGTACTTTTTGAGTAATACCCTGTCAAACTCCCCTCCAGAGTACAATAATGCATGTTTTCTGCCATTTTTGATGAGAGATAAAATCATTTTTTGTCATAAGTTCTCAGTGAAAGATGTACTGTTGGACTCAGTACTATTTGAACTACCACCACAAGTACAATCAAGTACTTTTATCGTGTACTTTTTGAGTAATACCCTGTCAAACTCCCATGCAGAGTGCATGTTTTCTGCCATTTTTGATGGGAGATAAAATAATTTTTTGCCATAAGTTCTCACTGAAAGTGGTACTGCTGGATAGAGTGCTACTAGGACTACTACCACATGTACAATCAAGTACTTTTATCGTGTACTTTTTGAGTAATACCCTGTCAAACTCCCATGCAGAGTACAATAATGCATGTTTTCTGCCATCTTTGATGAGAGATAAAATCAGTTTTTGCCATAAGTTCTCAGTGAAAGTGGTACTGTTGGACTCAGTACTATTTGAACTACCACCACAAGTACAATCAAGTACTTTTATCGTGTACTTTTTGAGTAATACCCTGTCAAACTCCCATGCAGAGTACAATAATGCATGTTTTCTGCCATCTTTGATGAGAGATAAAATCAGTTTTTGCCATAAGTTCTCAGTGAAAGTGGTACTGTTGGACTCAGTACTATTTGAACTACCACCACAAGTACAATCAAGTACTTTTATCGTGTACTTTTTGAGTAATACCCTGTCAAACTCCCATGCAGAGTACAATAATGCATGTTTTCTGCCATCTTTGATGAGAGATAAAATCATTTTTTGCCATAAGTTCTCAGTGAAAGTGGTACTGTTGGATAGAGTGCTACTAGGACTACTACCACATGTACAATCAAGTACTTTTATCGTGTACTTTTTGAGTAATACCCTGTCAAACTCCCATGCAGAGTACAATAATGCATGTTTTCTGCCATCTTTGATGAGAGAGAAAATTATTTTTTGCCATAAGTTCTCAGTGAAAGATGTACTGTTGGACTCAGTACTATTTGAACTACCACCAAAAGTACAATCAAGTACTTTTATCGTGTACTTTTTGAGTAATACCCTGTCAAACTCCCATGCAGAGTACAATAATGCATGTTTTCTGCCATCTTTGATGAGAGATAAAATCATTTTTCACCAGAGTGCATGTTTTCTGCCATCTTTGATGAGAGAGAAAATCAGTTTTTGCCATAAGTTCTCAGTGAAAGATGTACTGTTGGACTCAGTACTATTTGAACTACCACCAAAAGTACAATCAAGTACTTTTATCGTGTACTTTTTGAGTAATACCCTGTCAAACTCCCATGCAGAGTACAATAATGCATGTTTTCTGCCATTTTTGATGAGAGATAAAATCATTTTTTGCCATAAGTTCTCAGTGAAAGATGTACTGTTGGACTCAGTACTATTTGAACTACCACCACAAGTACAATCAAGTACTTTTATCGTGTACTTTTTGAGTAATACCCTGTCAAACTCCCATGCAGAGTACAATAATGCATGTTTTCTGCCATCTTTGATGAGAGATAAAATCATTTTTCACCAGAGTGCATGTTTTCTGCCATCTTTGATGAGAGAGAAAATCAGTTTTTGCCATAAGTTCTCAGTGAAAGTGGTACTGTTGGACTCAGTACTATTTGAACTACCACCACAAGTACAATCAAGTACTTTTATCGTGTACTTTTTGAGTAATACCCTGTCAAACTCCCCTCCAGAGTACAATAATGCATGTTTTCTGCCATTTTTGATGAGAGATAAAATCATTTTTTGCCATAAGTTCTCAGTGAAAGATGTACTGTTGGACTCAGTACTATTTGAACTACCACCACAAGTACAATCAAGTACTTTTATCGTGTACTTTTTGAGTAATACCCTGTCAAACTCCCATGCAGAGTACAATAATGCATGTTTTCTGCCATCTTTGATGAGAGAGAAAATCAGTTTTTGCCATAAGTTCTCAGTGAAAGATGTACTGTTGGACTCAGTACTATTTGAACTACCACCACAAGTACAATCAAGTACTTTTATCGTGTACTTTTTGAGTAATACCCTGTCAAACTCCCATGCAGAGTACAATAATGCATGTTTTCTGCCATTTTTGATGAGAGATAAAATCATTTTTTGCCATAAGTTCTCAGTGAAAGATGTACTGTTGGACTCAGTACTATTTGAACTACCACCACAAGTACAATCAAGTACTTTTATCGTGTACTTTTTGAGTAATACCCTGTCAAACTCCCATGCAGAGTACAATAATGCATGTTTTCTGCCATCTTTGATGAGAGATAAAATCATTTTTCACCAGAGTGCATGTTTTCTGCCATCTTTGATGAGAGAGAAAATCAGTTTTTGCCATAAGTTCTCAGTGAAAGATGTACTGTTGGACTCAGTACTATTTGAACTACCACCACAAGTACAATCAAGTCATTTAATCGTGTACTTTTTGAGTAATACCCTGTCAAACTCCCATGCAGAGTGCATGTTTTCTGCCATTTTTGATGAGAGATAAAATCATTTTTTGCCATAAGTTCTCAGTGAAAGTGGTACTGCTGGATAGAGTGCTACTAGGACTACTACCACATGTACAATCAAGTACTTTTATCGTGTACTTTTTGAGTAATACCCTGTCAAACTCCCATGCAGAGTACAATAATGCATGTTTTCTGCCATCTTTGATGAGAGATAAAATCATTTTTCACCAGATTGCATGTTTTCTGCCATCTTTGATGAGAGAGAAAATCAGTTTTTGCCATAAGTTCTCAGTGAAAGATGTACTGTTGGACTCAGTACTATTTGAACTACCACCAAAAGTACAATCAAGTACTTTTATCGTGTATTTTTTGAGTAATACCCTGTCAAACTCCCATGCAGAGTACAATAATGCATGTTTTCTGCCATCTTTGATGAGAGATAAAATCAGTTTTTGCCATAAGTTCTCAGTGAAAGATGTACTGTTGGACTCAGTACTATTTGAACTACCACCACAAGTACAATCAAGTCATTTAATCGTGTACTTTTTGAGTAATACCCTGTCAAACTCCCATGCAGAGTGCATGTTTTCTGCCATTTTTGATGAGAGATAAAATCATTTTTTGCCATAAGTTCTCAGTGAAAGTGGTACTGCTGGATAGAGTGCTACTAGGACTACTACCACATGTACAATCAAGTACTTTTATCGTGTACTTTTTGAGTAATACCCTGTCAAACTCCCATGCAGAGTACAATAATGCATGTTTTCTGCCATCTTTGATGAGAGATAAAATCATTTTTCACCAGATTGCATGTTTTCTGCCATCTTTGATGAGAGAGAAAATCAGTTTTTGCCATAAGTTCTCAGTGAAAGATGTACTGTTGGACTCAGTACTATTTGAACTACCACCAAAAGTACAATCAAGTACTTTTATCGTGTATTTTTTGAGTAATACCCTGTCAAACTCCCATGCAGAGTACAATAATGCATGTTTTCTGCCATCTTTGATGAGAGATAAAATCAGTTTTTGCCATAAGTTCTCAGTGAAAGTGGTACTGTTGGACTCAGTACTATTTGAACTACCACCACAAGTACAATCAAGTACTTTTATCGTGTACTTTTTGAGTAATACCCTGTCAAACTCCCCTCCAGAGTACAATAATGCATGTTTTCTGCCATTTTTGATGAGAGATAAAATCATTTTTTGCCATAAGTTCTCAGTGAAAGATGTACTGTTGGACTCAGTACTATTTGAACTACCACCACAAGTACAATCAAGTACTTTTATCGTGTACTTTTTGAGTAATACCCTGTCAAACTCCCATGCAGAGTACAATAATGCATGTTTTCTGCCATCTTTGATGAGAGAGAAAATCAGTTTTTGCCATAAGTTCTCAGTGAAAGATGTACTGTTGGACTCAGTACTATTTGAACTACCACCACAAGTACAATCAAGTACTTTAATCGTGTACTTTTTGAGTAATACCCTGTCAAACTCCCATGCAGAGTGCATGTTTTCTGCCATTTTTGATGGGAGATAAAATAATTTTTTGCCATAAGTTCTCACTGAAAGTGGTACTGCTGGATAGAGTGCTACTAGGACTACTACCACATGTACAATCAAGTACTTTTATCGTGTACTTTTTGAGTAATACCCTGTCAAACTCCCATGCAGAGTACAATAATGCATGTTTTCTGCCATCTTTGATGAGAGATAAAATCATTTTTCACCAGAGTGCATGTTTTCTGCCATCTTTGATGAGAGAGAAAATCAGTTTTTGCCATAAGTTCTCAGTGAAAGATGTACTGTTGGACTCAGTACTATTTGAACTACCACCAAAAGTACAATCAAGTACTTTTATCGTGTACTTTTTGAGTAATACCCTGTCAAACTCCCCTCCAGAGTACAATAATGCATGTTTTCTGCCATTTTTGATGAGAGATAAAATCATTTTTTGCCATAAGTTCTCAGTGAAAGATGTACTGTTGGACTCAGTACTATTTGAACTACCACCACAAGTACAATCAAGTACTTTTATTGTGTATTTTTTGAGTAATACCCTGTCAAACTCCCATGCAGAGTACAATAATGCATGTTTTCTGCCATCTTTGATGAGAGATAAAATCAGTTTTTGCCATAAGTTCTCAGTGAAAGTGGTACTGTTGGACTCAGTACTATTTGAACTACCACCACAAGTACAATCAAGTACTTTTATCGTGTACTTTTTGAGTAATACCCTGTCAAACTCCCATGCAGAGTACAATAATGCATGTTTTCTGCCATCTTTGATGAGAGATAAAATCATTTTTTGCCATAAGTTCTCAGTGAAAGTGGTACTGTTGGATAGAGTGCTACTAGGACTACTACCACATGTACAATCAAGTACTTTTATCGTGTACTTTTTGAGTAATACCCTGTCAAACTCCCATGCAGAGTACAATAATGCATGTTTTCTGCCATCTTTGATGAGAGAGAAAATTATTTTTTGCCATAAGTTCTCAGTGAAAGATGTACTGTTGGACTCAGTACTATTTGAACTACCACCAAAAGTACAATCAAGTACTTTTATCGTGTACTTTTTGAGTAATACCCTGTCAAACTCCCATGCAGAGTATAATAATGCATGTTTTCTGCCATCTTTGATGAGAGATAAAATCATTTTTCACCAGAGTGCATGTTTTCTGCCATCTTTGATGAGAGAGAAAATCAGTTTTTGCCATAAGTTCTCAGTGAAAGATGTACTGTTGGACTCAGTACTATTTGAACTACCACCAAAAGTACAATCAAGTACTTTTATCGCGTACTTTTTGAGTAATACCCTGTCAAACTCCCATGCAGAGTACAATAATGCATGTTTTCTGCCATCTTTGATGAGAGAGAAAATCAGTTTTTGCCATAAGTTCTCAGTGAAAGATGTACTGTTGGACTCAGTACTATTTGAACTACCACCAAAAGTACAATCAAGTACTTTTATCGCGTACTTTTTGAGTAATACCCTGTCAAACTCCCATGCAGAGTACAATAATGCATGTTTTCTGCCATTTTTGATGAGAGATAAAATCATTTTTTGCCATAAGTTCTCAGTGAAAGATGTACTGTTGGACTCAGTACTATTTGAACTACCACCACAAGTACAATCAAGTACTTTTATCGTGTACTTTTTGAGTAATACCCTGTCAAACTCCCATGCAGAGTACAATAATGCATGTTTTCTGCCATCTTTGATGAGAGATAAAATCAGTTTTTGCCATAAGTTCTCAGTGAAAGTGGTACTGTTGGATAGAGTGCTACTAGGACTACTACCACATGTACAATCAAGTACTTTTATCGTGTACTTTTTGAGTAATACCCTGTCAAACTCCCATGCAGAGTACAATAATGCATGTTTTCTGCCATCTTTGATGAGAGAGAAAATTATTTTTTGCCATAAGTTCTCAGTGAAAGATGTACTGTTGGACTCAGTACTATTTGAACTACCACCAAAAGTACAATCAAGTACTTTTATCGTGTACTTTTTGAGTAATACCCTGTCAAACTCCCATGCAGAGTACAATAATGCATGTTTTCTGCCATCTTTGATGAGAGATAAAATCATTTTTCACCAGAGTGCATGTTTTCTGCCATCTTTGATGAGAGAGAAAATCAGTTTTTGCCATAAGTTCTCAGTGAAAGATGTACTGTTGGACTCAGTACTATTTGAACTACCACCAAAAGTACAATCAAGTACTTTTATCGTGTACTTTTTGAGTAATACCCTGTCAAACTCCCATGCAGAGTACAATAATGCATGTTTTCTGCCATTTTTGATGAGAGATAAAATCATTTTTTGCCATAAGTTCTCAGTGAAAGATGTACTGTTGGACTCAGTACTATTTGAACTACCACCACAAGTACAATCAAGTACTTTTATCGTGTACTTTTTGAGTAATACCCTGTCAAACTCCCATGCAGAGTACAATAATGCATGTTTTCTGCCATCTTTGATGAGATAAAATCATTTTTCACCAGAGTGCATGTTTTCTGCCATCTTTGATGAGAGAGAAAATCAGTTTTTGCCATAAGTTCTCAGTGAAAGATGTACTGTTGGACTCAGTACTATTTGAACTACCACCACAAGTACAATCAAGTCATTTAATCGTGTACTTTTTGAGTAATACCCTGTCAAACTCCCATGCAGAGTGCATGTTTTCTGCCATTTTTGATGAGAGATAAAATCATTTTTTGCCATAAGTTCTCAGTGAAAGTGGTACTGCTGGATAGAGTGCTACTAGGACTACTACCACATGTACAATCAAGTACTTTTATCGTGTACTTTTTGAGTAATACCCTGTCAAACTCCCATGCAGAGTACAATAATGCATGTTTTCTGCCATCTTTGATGAGAGATAAAATCATTTTTCACCAGAGTGCATGTTTTCTGCCATCTTTGATGAGAGAGAAAATCAGTTTTTGCCATAAGTTCTCAGTGAAAGTGGTACTGTTGGACTCAGTACTATTTGAACTACCACCACAAGTACAATCAAGTACTTTTATCGTGTACTTTTTGAGTAATACCCTGTCAAACTCCCCTCCAGAGTACAATAATGCATGTTTTCTGCCATTTTTGATGAGAGATAAAATCATTTTTTGCCATAAGTTCTCAGTGAAAGATGTACTGTTGGACTCAGTACTATTTGAACTACCACCACAAGTACAATCAAGTACTTTTATCGTGTACTTTTTGAGTAATACCCTGTCAAACTCCCATGCAGAGTACAATAATGCATGTTTTCTGCCATCTTTGATGAGAGAGAAAATCAGTTTTTGCCATAAGTTCTCAGTGAAAGATGTACTGTTGGACTCAGTACTATTTGAACTACCACCACAAGTACAATCAAGTACTTTAATCGTGTACTTTTTGAGTAATACCCTGTCAAACTCCCATGCAGAGTGCATGTTTTCTGCCATTTTTGATGGGAGATAAAATAATTTTTTGCCATAAGTTCTCACTGAAAGTGGTACTGCTGGATAGAGTGCTACTAGGACTACTACCACATGTACAATCAAGTACTTTTATCGTGTACTTTTTGAGTAATACCCTGTCAAACTCCCATGCAGAGTACAATAATGCATGTTTTCTGCCATCTTTGATGAGAGATAAAATCAGTTTTTGCCATAAGTTCTCAGTGAAAGATGTACTGTTGGACTCAGTACTATTTGAACTACCACCAAAAGTACAATCAAGTACTTTTATCGTGTACTTTTTGAGTAATACCCTGTCAAACTCCCATGCAGAGTACAATAATGCATGTTTTCTGCCATTTTTGATGAGAGATAAAATCATTTTTTGCCATAAGTTCTCAGTGAAAGATGTACTGTTGGACTCAGTACTATTTGAACTACCACCACAAGTACAATCAAGTACTTTTATCGTGTACTTTTTGAGTAATACCCTGTCAAACTCCCATGCAGAGTACAATAATGCATGTTTTCTGCCATCTTTGATGAGAGATAAAATCATTTTTCACCAGAGTGCATGTTTTCTGCCATCTTTGATGAGAGAGAAAATCAGTTTTTGCCATAAGTTCTCAGTGAAAGATGTACTGTTGGACTCAGTACTATTTGAACTACCACCACAAGTACAATCAAGTCATTTAATCGTGTACTTTTTGAGTAATACCCTGTCAAACTCCCATGCAGAGTGCATGTTTTCTGCCATTTTTGATGAGAGATAAAATCATTTTTTGCCATAAGTTCTCAGTGAAAGTGGTACTGCTGGATAGAGTGCTACTAGGACTACTACCACATGTACAATCAAGTACTTTTATCGTGTACTTTTTGAGTAATACCCTGTCAAACTCCCATGCAGAGTACAATAATGCATGTTTTCTGCCATCTTTGATGAGAGATAAAATCATTTTTCACCAGATTGCATGTTTTCTGCCATCTTTGATGAGAGAGAAAATCAGTTTTTGCCATAAGTTCTCAGTGAAAGATGTACTGTTGGACTCAGTACTATTTGAACTACCACCAAAAGTACAATCAAGTACTTTTATCGTGTATTTTTTGAGTAATACCCTGTCAAACTCCCATGCAGAGTACAATAATGCATGTTTTCTGCCATCTTTGATGAGAGATAAAATCAGTTTTTGCCATAAGTTCTCAGTGAAAGTGGTACTGTTGGACTCAGTACTATTTGAACTACCACCACAAGTACAATCAAGTACTTTTATCGTGTACTTTTTGAGTAATACCCTGTCAAACTCCCCTCCAGAGTACAATAATGCATGTTTTCTGCCATTTTTGATGAGAGATAAAATCATTTTTTGCCATAAGTTCTCAGTGAAAGATGTACTGTTGGACTCAGTACTATTTGAACTACCACCACAAGTACAATCAAGTACTTTTATCGTGTACTTTTTGAGTAATACCCTGTCAAACTCCCATGCAGAGTACAATAATGCATGTTTTCTGCCATCTTTGATGAGAGAGAAAATCAGTTTTTGCCATAAGTTCTCAGTGAAAGATGTACTGTTGGACTCAGTACTATTTGAACTACCACCACAAGTACAATCAAGTACTTTAATCGTGTACTTTTTGAGTAATACCCTGTCAAACTCCCATGCAGAGTGCATGTTTTCTGCCATTTTTGATGGGAGATAAAATAATTTTTTGCCATAAGTTCTCACTGAAAGTGGTACTGCTGGATAGAGTGCTACTAGGACTACTACCACATGTACAATCAAGTACTTTTATCGTGTACTTTTTGAGTAATACCCTGTCAAACTCCCATGCAGAGTACAATAATGTATGTTTTCTGCCATCTTTGATGAGAGATAAAATCATTTTTCACCAGAGTGCATGTTTTCTGCCATCTTTGATGAGAGAGAAAATCAGTTTTTGCCATAAGTTCTCAGTGAAAGATGTACTGTTGGACTCAGTACTATTTGAACTACCACCAAAAGTACAATCAAGTACTTTTATCGTGTACTTTTTGAGTAATACCCTGTCAAACTCCCCTCCAGAGTACAATAATGCATGTTTTCTGCCATTTTTGATGAGAGATAAAATCATTTTTTGCCATAAGTTCTCAGTGAAAGATGTACTGGTGGACTCAGTACTATTTGAACTACCACCACAAGTACAATCAAGTACTTTTATTGTGTATTTTTTGAGTAATACCCTGTCAAACTCCCATGCAGAGTACAATAATGCATGTTTTCTGCCATCTTTGATGAGAGATAAAATCAGTTTTTGCCATAAGTTCTCAGTGAAAGTGGTACTGTTGGACTCAGTACTATTTGAACTACCACCACAAGTACAATCAAGTACTTTTATCGTGTATTTTTTGAGTAATACCCTGTCAAACTCCCATGCAGAGTACAATAATGCATGTTTTCTGCCATCTTTGATGAGAGATAAAATCAGTTTTTGCCATAAGTTCTCAGTGAAAGTGGTACTGTTGGACTCAGTACTATTTGAACTACCACCACAAGTACAATCAAGTACTTTTATCGTGTACTTTTTGAGTAATACCCTGTCAAACTCCCCTCCAGAGTACAATAATGCATGTTTTCTGCCATTTTTGATGAGAGATAAAATCATTTTTTGCCATAAGTTCTCAGTGAAAGATGTACTGTTGGACTCAGTACTATTTGAACTACCACCACAAGTACAATCAAGTACTTTTATCGTGTACTTTTTGAGTAATACCCTGTCAAACTCCCATGCAGAGTACAATAATGCATGTTTTCTGCCATCTTTGATGAGAGAGAAAATCAGTTTTTGCCATAAGTTCTCAGTGAAAGATGTACTGTTGGACTCAGTACTATTTGAACTACCACCACAAGTACAATCAAGTACTTTAATCGTGTACTTTTTGAGTAATACCCTGTCAAACTCCCATGCAGAGTGCATGTTTTCTGCCATTTTTGATGGGAGATAAAATAATTTTTTGCCATAAGTTCTCACTGAAAGTGGTACTGCTGGATAGAGTGCTACTAGGACTACTACCACATGTACAATCAAGTACTTTTATCGTGTACTTTTTGAGTAATACCCTGTCAAACTCCCATGCAGAGTACAATAATGTATGTTTTCTGCCATCTTTGATGAGAGATAAAATCATTTTTCACCAGAGTGCATGTTTTCTGCCATCTTTGATGAGAGAGAAAATCAGTTTTTGCCATAAGTTCTCAGTGAAAGATGTACTGTTGGACTCAGTACTATTTGAACTACCACCAAAAGTACAATCAAGTACTTTTATCGTGTACTTTTTGAGTAATACCCTGTCAAACTCCCCTCCAGAGTACAATAATGCATGTTTTCTGCCATTTTTGATGAGAGATAAAATCATTTTTTGCCATAAGTTCTCAGTGAAAGATGTACTGGTGGACTCAGTACTATTTGAACTACCACCACAAGTACAATCAAGTACTTTTATTGTGTATTTTTTGAGTAATACCCTGTCAAACTCCCATGCAGAGTACAATAATGCATGTTTTCTGCCATCTTTGATGAGAGATAAAATCAGTTTTTGCCATAAGTTCTCAGTGAAAGTGGTACTGTTGGACTCAGTACTATTTGAACTACCACCACAAGTACAATCAAGTACTTTTATCGTGTACTTTTTGAGTAATACCCTGTCAAACTCCCATGCAGAGTACAATAATGCATGTTTTCTGCCATCTTTGATGAGAGATAAAATCATTTTTTGCCATAAGTTCTCAGTGAAAGTGGTACTGTTGGATAGAGTGCTACTAGGACTACTACCACATGTACAATCAAGTACTTTTATCGTGTACTTTTTGAGTAATACCCTGTCAAACTCCCATGCAGAGTACAATAATGCATGTTTTCTGCCATCTTTGATGAGAGAGAAAATTATTTTTTGCCATAAGTTCTCAGTGAAAGATGTACTGTTGGACTCAGTACTATTTGAACTACCACCAAAAGTACAATCAAGTACTTTTATCGTGTACTTTTTGAGTAATACCCTGTCAAACTCCCATGCAGAGTATAATAATGCATGTTTTCTGCCATCTTTGATGAGAGATAAAATCATTTTTCACCAGAGTGCATGTTTTCTGCCATCTTTGATGAGAGAGAAAATCAGTTTTTGCCATAAGTTCTCAGTGAAAGATGTACTGTTGGACTCAGTACTATTTGAACTACCACCAAAAGTACAATCAAGTACTTTTATCGCGTACTTTTTGAGTAATACCCTGTCAAACTCCCATGCAGAGTACAATAATGCATGTTTTCTGCCATTTTTGATGAGAGATAAAATCATTTTTTGCCATAAGTTCTCAGTGAAAGATGTACTGTTGGACTCAGTACTATTTGAACTACCACCACAAGTACAATCAAGTACTTTTATCGTGTACTTTTTGAGTAATACCCTGTCAAACTCCCATGCAGAGTACAATAATGCATGTTTTCTGCCATCTTTGATGAGAGATAAAATCATTTTTCACCAGAGTGCATGTTTTCTGCCATCTTTGATGAGAGAGAAAATCAGTTTTTGCCATAAGTTCTCAGTGAAAGATGTACTGTTGGACTCAGTACTATTTGAACTACCACCACAAGTACAATCAAGTCATTTAATCGTGTACTTTTTGAGTAATACCCTGTCAAACTCCCATGCAGAGTGCATGTTTTCTGCCATTTTTGATGAGAGATAAAATCATTTTTTGCCATAAGTTCTCAGTGAAAGTGGTACTGCTGGATAGAGTGCTACTAGGACTACTACCACATGTACAATCAAGTACTTTTATCGTGTACTTTTTGAGTAATACCCTGTCAAACTCCCATGCAGAGTACAATAATGCATGTTTTCTGCCATCTTTGATGAGAGATAAAATCATTTTTCACCAGATTGCATGTTTTCTGCCATCTTTGATGAGAGAGAAAATCAGTTTTTGCCATAAGTTCTCAGTGAAAGATGTACTGTTGGACTCAGTACTATTTGAACTACCACCAAAAGTACAATCAAGTACTTTTATCGTGTATTTTTTGAGTAATACCCTGTCAAACTCCCATGCAGAGTACAATAATGCATGTTTTCTGCCATCTTTGATGAGAGATAAAATCAGTTTTTGCCATAAGTTCTCAGTGAAAGTGGTACTGTTGGACTCAGTACTATTTGAACTACCACCACAAGTACAATCAAGTACTTTTATCGTGTACTTTTTGAGTAATACCCTGTCAAACTCCCCTCCAGAGTACAATAATGCATGTTTTCTGCCATTTTTGATGAGAGATAAAATCATTTTTTGCCATAAGTTCTCAGTGAAAGATGTACTGTTGGACTCAGTACTATTTGAACTACCACCACAAGTACAATCAAGTACTTTTATCGTGTACTTTTTGAGTAATACCCTGTCAAACTCCCATGCAGAGTACAATAATGCATGTTTTCTGCCATCTTTGATGAGAGAGAAAATCAGTTTTTGCCATAAGTTCTCAGTGAAAGATGTACTGTTGGACTCAGTACTATTTGAACTACCACCACAAGTACAATCAAGTACTTTAATCGTGTACTTTTTGAGTAATACCCTGTCAAACTCCCATGCAGAGTGCATGTTTTCTGCCATTTTTGATGGGAGATAAAATAATTTTTTGCCATAAGTTCTCACTGAAAGTGGTACTGCTGGATAGAGTGCTACTAGGACTACTACCACATGTACAATCAAGTACTTTTATCGTGTACTTTTTGAGTAATACCCTGTCAAACTCCCATGCAGAGTACAATAATGCATGTTTTCTGCCATCTTTGATGAGAGATAAAATCAGTTTTTGCCATAAGTTCTCAGTGAAAGTGGTACTGTTGGATAGAGTGCTACTAGGACTACTACCACATGTACAATCAAGTACTTTTATCGTGTACTTTTTGAGTAATACCCTGTCAAACTCCCATGCAGAGTACAATAATGCATGTTTTCTGCCATCTTTGATGAGAGATAAAATCATTTTTCACCAGAGTGCATGTTTTCTGCCATCTTTGATGAGAGAGAAAATCAGTTTTTGCCATAAGTTCTCAGTGAAAGATGTACTGTTGGACTCAGTACTATTTGAACTACCACCAAAAGTACAATCAAGTACTTTTATCGTGTACTTTTTGAGTAATACCCTGTCAAACTCCCATGCAGAGTACAATAATGCATGTTTTCTGCCATTTTTGATGAGAGATAAAATCATTTTTTGCCATAAGTTCTCAGTGAAAGATGTACTGTTGGACTCAGTACTATTTGAACTACCACCACAAGTACAATCAAGTACTTTTATCGTGTACTTTTTGAGTAATACCCTGTCAAACTCCCATGCAGAGTACAATAATGCATGTTTTCTGCCATCTTTGATGAGAGATAAAATCATTTTTCACCAGAGTGCATGTTTTCTGCCATCTTTGATGAGAGAGAAAATCAGTTTTTGCCATAAGTTCTCAGTGAAAGATGTACTGTTGGACTCAGTACTATTTGAACTACCACCACAAGTACAATCAAGTCATTTAATCGTGTACTTTTTGAGTAATACCCTGTCAAACTCCCATGCAGAGTACAATAATGCATGTTTTCTGCCATCTTTGATGAGAGATAAAATCATTTTTTGCCATAAGTTCTCAGTGAAAGTGGTACTGTTGGATAGAGTGCTACTAGGACTACTACCACATGTACAATCAAGTACTTTTATCGTGTACTTTTTGAGTAATACCCTGTCAAACTCCCATGCAGAGTACAATAATGCATGTTTTCTGCCATCTTTGATGAGAGATAAAATCATTTTTCACCAGAGTGCATGTTTTCTGCCATCTTTGATGAGAGAGAAAATCAGTTTTTGCCATAAGTTCTCAGTGAAAGATGTACTGTTGGACTCAGTACTATTTGAACTACCACCAAAAGTACAATCAAGTACTTTTATCGTGTACTTTTTGAGTAATACCCTGTCAAACTCCCATGCAGAGTACAATAATGCATGTTTTCTGCCATTTTTGATGAGAGATAAAATCATTTTTTGCCATAAGTTCTCAGTGAAAGATGTACTGTTGGACTCAGTACTATTTGAACTACCACCACAAGTACAATCAAGTACTTTTATCGTGTACTTTTTGAGTAATACCCTGTCAAACTCCCATGCAGAGTACAATAATGCATGTTTTCTGCCATCTTTGATGAGAGATAAAATCATTTTTCACCAGAGTGCATGTTTTCTGCCATCTTTGATGAGAGAGAAAATCAGTTTTTGCCATAAGTTCTCAGTGAAAGATGTACTGTTGGACTCAGTACTATTTGAACTACCACCACAAGTACAATCAAGTCATTTAATCGTGTACTTTTTGAGTAATACCCTGTCAAACTCCCATGCAGAGTGCATGTTTTCTGCCATTTTTGATGAGAGATAAAATCATTTTTTGCCATAAGTTCTCAGTGAAAGTGGTACTGCTGGATAGAGTGCTACTAGGACTACTACCACATGTACAATCAAGTACTTTTATCGTGTACTTTTTGAGTAATACCCTGTCAAACTCCCATGCAGAGTACAATAATGCATGTTTTCTGCCATCTTTGATGAGAGATAAAATCATTTTTCACCAGAGTGCATGTTTTCTGCCATCTTTGATGAGAGAGAAAATCAGTTTTTGCCATAAGTTCTCAGTGAAAGATGTACTGTTGGACTCAGTACTATTTGAACTACCACCAAAAGTACAATCAAGTACTTTTATCGTGTACTTTTTGAGTAATACCCTGTCAAACTCCCCTCCAGAGTACAATAATGCATGTTTTCTGCCATTTTTGATGAGAGATAAAATCATTTTTTGCCATAAGTTCTCAGTGAAAGATGTACTGTTGGACTCAGTACTATTTGAACTACCACCACAAGTACAATCAAGTACTTTTATTGTGTATTTTTTGAGTAATACCCTGTCAAACTCCCATGCAGAGTACAATAATGCATGTTTTCTGCCATCTTTGATGAGAGATAAAATCAGTTTTTGCCATAAGTTCTCAGTGAAAGTGGTACTGTTGGACTCAGTACTATTTGAACTACCACCACAAGTACAATCAAGTACTTTTATCGTGTACTTTTTGAGTAATACCCTGTCAAACTCCCCTCCAGAGTACAATAATGCATGTTTTCTGCCATTTTTGATGAGAGATAAAATCATTTTTTGCCATAAGTTCTCAGTGAAAGATGTACTGTTGGACTCAGTACTATTTGAACTACCACCACAAGTACAATCAAGTACTTTTATCGTGTACTTTTTGAGTAATACCCTGTCAAACTCCCATGCAGAGTACAATAATGCATGTTTTCTGCCATCTTTGATGAGAGAGAAAATCAGTTTTTGCCATAAGTTCTCAGTGAAAGATGTACTGTTGGACTCAGTACTATTTGAACTACCACCACAAGTACAATCAAGTACTTTAATCGTGTACTTTTTGAGTAATACCCTGTCAAACTCCCATGCAGAGTGCATGTTTTCTGCCATCTTTGATGAGAGATAAAATAATTTTTTGCCATAAGTTCTCACTGAAAGTGGTACTGCTGGATAGAGTGCTACTAGGACTACTACCACATGTACAATCAAGTACTTTTATCGTGTACTTTTTGAGTAATACCCTGTCAAACTCCCATGCAGAGTACAATAATGCATGTTTTCTGCCATCTTTGATGAGAGATAAAATCAGTTTTTGCC
The DNA here is from genome assembly GCF_949606895.1 of Notothenia rossii. Taxonomy (NCBI): domain Eukaryota; kingdom Metazoa; phylum Chordata; class Actinopteri; order Perciformes; family Nototheniidae; genus Notothenia; species Notothenia rossii. The sequence goes on from NW_027640206.1 coordinate 51,509, forward strand.
ATAAGTTCTCAGTGAAAGATGTACTGTTGGACTCAGTACTATTTGAACTACCACCAAAAGTACAATCAAGTACTTTTATCGTGTACTTTTTGAGTAATACCCTGTCAAACTCCCATGCAGAGTACAATAATGCATGTTTTCTGCCATTTTTGATGAGAGATAAAATCATTTTTTGCCATAAGTTCTCAGTGAAAGATGTACTGTTGGACTCAGTACTATTTGAACTACCACCACAAGTACAATCAAGTACTTTTATCGTGTACCTTTTGAGTAATACCCTGTCAAACTCCCATGCAGAGTACAATAATGCATGTTTTCTGCCATCTTTGATGAGAGATAAAATCATTTTTCACCAGAGTGCATGTTTTCTGCCATCTTTGATGAGAGAGAAAATCAGTTTTTGCCATAAGTTCTCAGTGAAAGATGTACTGTTGGACTCAGTACTATTTGAACTACCACCACAAGTACAATCAAGTCATTTAATCGTGTACTTTTTGAGTAATCCCCTGTCAAACTCCCATGCAGAGTGCATGTTTTCTGCCATTTTTGATGAGAGATAAAATCATTTTTTGCCATAAGTTCTCAGTGAAAGTGGTACTGCTGGATAGAGTGCTACTAGGACTACTACCACATGTACAATCAAGTACTTTTATCGTGTACTTTTTGAGTAATACCCTGTCAAACTCCCATGCAGAGTTCAATAATGCATGTTTTCTGCCATCTTTGATGAGAGATAAAATCATTTTTCACCAGAGTGCATGTTTTCTGCCATCTTTGATGAGAGAGAAAATCAGTTTTTGCCATAAGTTCTCAGTGAAAGATGTACTGTTGGACTCAGTACTATTTGAACTACCACCAAAAGTACAATCAAGTACTTTTATCGTGTACTTTTTGAGTAATACCCTGTCAAACTCCCCTCCAGAGTACAATAATGCATGTTTTCTGCCATTTTTGATGAGAGATAAAATCATTTTTTGCCATAAGTTCTCAGTGAAAGATGTACTGTTGGACTCAGTACTATTTGAACTACCACCACAAGTACAATCAAGTACTTTTATTGTGTATTTTTTGAGTAATACCCTGTCAAACTCCCATGCAGAGTACAATAATGCATGTTTTCTGCCATCTTTGATGAGAGATAAAATCAGTTTTTGCCATAAGTTCTCAGTGAAAGTGGTACTGTTGGACTCAGTACTATTTGAACTACCACCACAAGTACAATCAAGTACTTTTATCGTGTACTTTTTGAGTAATACCCTGTCAAACTCCCATGCAGAGTACAATAATGCATGTTTTCTGCCATCTTTGATGAGAGATAAAATCATTTTTTGCCATAAGTTCTCAGTGAAAGTGGTACTGTTGGATAGAGTGCTACTAGGACTACTACCACATGTACAATCAAGTACTTTTATCGTGTACTTTTTGAGTAATACCCTGTCAAACTCCCATGCAGAGTACAATAATGCATGTTTTCTGCCATCTTTGATGAGAGAGAAAATTATTTTTTGCCATAAGTTCTCAGTGAAAGATGTACTGTTGGACTCAGTACTATTTGAACTACCACCAAAAGTACAATCAAGTACTTTTATCGTGTACTTTTTGAGTAATACCCTGTCAAACTCCCATGCAGAGTACAATAATGCATGTTTTCTGCCATCTTTGATGAGAGATAAAATCATTTTTCACCAGAGTGCATGTTTTCTGCCATCTTTGATGAGAGAGAAAATCAGTTTTTGCCATAAGTTCTCAGTGAAAGATGTACTGTTGGACTCAGTACTATTTGAACTACCACCAAAAGTACAATCAAGTACTTTTATCGTGTACTTTTTGAGTAATACCCTGTCAAACTCCCATGCAGAGTACAATAATGCATGTTTTCTGCCATTTTTGATGAGAGATAAAATCATTTTTTGCCATAAGTTCTCAGTGAAAGATGTACTGTTGGACTCAGTACTATTTGAACTACCACCACAAGTACAATCAAGTACTTTTATCGTGTACTTTTTGAGTAATACCCTGTCAAACTCCCATGCAGAGTACAATAATGCATGTTTTCTGCCATCTTTGATGAGAGATAAAATCATTTTTCACCAGAGTGCATGTTTTCTGCCATCTTTGATGAGAGAGAAAATCAGTTTTTGCCATAAGTTCTCAGTGAAAGATGTACTGTTGGACTCAGTACTATTTGAACTACCACCACAAGTACAATCAAGTCATTTAATCGTGTACTTTTTGAGTAATACCCTGTCAAACTCCCATGCAGAGTGCATGTTTTCTGCCATTTTTGATGAGAGATAAAATCATTTTTTGCCATAAGTTCTCAGTGAAAGTGGTACTGCTGGATAGAGTGCTACTAGGACTACTACCACATGTACAATCAAGTACTTTTATCGTGTACTTTTTGAGTAATACCCTGTCAAACTCCCATGCAGAGTACAATAATGCATGTTTTCTGCCATCTTTGATGAGAGATAAAATCATTTTTCACCAGAGTGCATGTTTTCTGCCATCTTTGATGAGAGAGAAAATCAGTTTTTGCCATAAGTTCTCAGTGAAAGATGTACTGTTGGACTCAGTACTATTTGAACTACCACCAAAAGTACAATCAAGTACTTTTATCGTGTACTTTTTGAGTAATACCCTGTCAAACTCCCCTCCAGAGTACAATAATGCATGTTTTCTGCCATTTTTGATGAGAGATAAAATCATTTTTTGCCATAAGTTCTCAGTGAAAGATGTACTGTTGGACTCAGTACTATTTGAACTACCACCACAAGTACAATCAAGTACTTTTATTGTGTATTTTTTGAGTAATACCCTGTCAAACTCCCATGCAGAGTACAATAATGCATGTTTTCTGCCATCTTTGATGAGAGATAAAATCAGTTTTTGCCATAAGTTCTCAGTGAAAGTGGTACTGTTGGACTCAGTACTATTTGAACTACCACCACAAGTACAATCAAGTACTTTTATCGTGTACTTTTTGAGTAATACCCTGTCAAACTCCCCTCCAGAGTACAATAATGCATGTTTTCTGCCATTTTTGATGAGAGATAAAATCATTTTTTGCCATAAGTTCTCAGTGAAAGATGTACTGTTGGACTCAGTACTATTTGAACTACCACCACAAGTACAATCAAGTACTTTTATCGTGTACTTTTTGAGTAATACCCTGTCAAACTCCCATGCAGAGTACAATAATGCATGTTTTCTGCCATCTTTGATGAGAGAGAAAATCAGTTTTTGCCATAAGTTCTCAGTGAAAGATGTACTGTTGGACTCAGTACTATTTGAACTACCACCACAAGTACAATCAAGTACTTTAATCGTGTACTTTTTGAGTAATACCCTGTCAAACTCCCATGCAGAGTGCATGTTTTCTGCCATTTTTGATGGGAGATAAAATAATTTTTTGCCATAAGTTCTCACTGAAAGTGGTACTGCTGGATAGAGTGCTACTAGGACTACTACCACATGTACAATCAAGTACTTTTATCGTGTACTTTTTGAGTAATACCCTGTCAAACTCCCATGCAGAGTACAATAATGCATGTTTTCTGCCATCTTTGATGAGAGAGAAAATCAGTTTTTGCCATAAGTTCTCAGTGAAAGTGGTACTGTTGGACTCAGTACTATTTGAACTACCACCACAAGTACAATCAAGTACTTTTATCGTGTACTTTTTGAGTAATACCCTGTCAAACTCCCATGCAGAGTACAATAATGCATGTTTTCTGCCATCTTTGATGAGAGATAAAATCAGTTTTTGCCATAAGTTCTCAGTGAAAGTGGTACTGTTGGACTCAGTACTATTTGAACTACCACCACAAGTACAATCAAGTACTTTTATCGTGTACTTTTTGAGTAATACCCTGTCAAACTCCCATGCAGAGTACAATAATGCATGTTTTCTGCCATCTTTGATGAGAGATAAAATCATTTTTTGCCATAAGTTCTCAGTGAAAGTGGTACTGTTGGATAGAGTGCTACTAGGACTACTACCACATGTACAATCAAGTACTTTTATCGTGTACTTTTTGAGTAATACCCTGTCAAACTCCCATGCAGAGTACAATAATGCATGTTTTCTGCCATCTTTGATGAGAGAGAAAATTATTTTTTGCCATAAGTTCTCAGTGAAAGATGTACTGTTGGACTCAGTACTATTTGAACTACCACCAAAAGTACAATCAAGTACTTTTATCGTGTACTTTTTGAGTAATACCCTGTCAAACTCCCATGCAGAGTACAATAATGCATGTTTTCTGCCATCTTTGATGAGAGATAAAATCATTTTTCACCAGAGTGCATGTTTTCTGCCATCTTTGATGAGAGAGAAAATCAGTTTTTGCCATAAGTTCTCAGTGAAAGATGTACTGTTGGACTCAGTACTATTTGAACTACCACCAAAAGTACAATCAAGTACTTTTATCGTGTACTTTTTGAGTAATACCCTGTCAAACTCCCATGCAGAGTACAATAATGCATGTTTTCTGCCATTTTTGATGAGAGATAAAATCATTTTTTGCCATAAGTTCTCAGTGAAAGATGTACTGTTGGACTCAGTACTATTTGAACTACCACCACAAGTACAATCAAGTACTTTTATCGTGTACTTTTTGAGTAATACCCTGTCAAACTCCCATGCAGAGTACAATAATGCATGTTTTCTGCCATCTTTGATGAGAGATAAAATCATTTTTCACCAGAGTGCATGTTTTCTGCCATCTTTGATGAGAGAGAAAATCAGTTTTTGCCATAAGTTCTCAGTGAAAGATGTACTGTTGGACTCAGTACTATTTGAACTACCACCACAAGTACAATCAAGTCATTTAATCGTGTACTTTTTGAGTAATACCCTGTCAAACTCCCCTCCAGAGTACAATAATGCATGTTTTCTGCCATTTTTGATGAGAGATAAAATCATTTTTTGCCATAAGTTCTCAGTGAAAGATGTACTGTTGGACTCAGTACTATTTGAACTACCACCACAAATACAATCAAGTACTTTTATTGTGTATTTTTTGAGTAATACCCTGTCAAACTCCCATGCAGAGTACAATAATGCATGTTTTCTGCCATCTTTGATGAGAGATAAAATCAGTTTTTGCCATAAGTTCTCAGTGAAAGTGGTACTGTTGGACTCAGTACTATTTGAACTACCACCACAAGTACAATCAAGTACTTTTATCGTGTACTTTTTGAGTAATACCCTGTCAAACTCCCCTCCAGAGTACAATAATGCATGTTTTCTGCCATTTTTGATGAGAGATAAAATCATTTTTTGCCATAAGTTCTCAGTGAAAGATGTACTGTTGGACTCAGTACTATTTGAACTACCACCACAAGTACAATCAAGTACTTTAATCGTGTACTTTTTGAGTAATACCCTGTCAAACTCCCATGCAGAGTGCATGTTTTCTGCCATTTTTGATGGGAGATAAAATAATTTTTTGCCATAAGTTCTCACTGAAAGTGGTACTGCTGGATAGAGTGCTACTAGGACTACTACCACATGTACAATCAAGTACTTTTATCGTGTACTTTTTGAGTAATACCCTGTCAAACTCCCATGCAGAGTACAATAATGCATGTTTTCTGCCATCTTTGATGAGAGATAAAATCAGTTTTTGCCATAAGTTCTCAGTGAAAGTGGTACTGTTGGACTCAGTACTATTTGAACTACCACCACAAGTACAATCAAGTACTTTTATCGTGTACTTTTTGAGTAATACCCTGTCAAACTCCCATGCAGAGTACAATAATGCATGTTTTCTGCCATCTTTGATGAGAGATAAAATCATTTTTCACCAGAGTGCATGTTTTCTGCCATCTTTGATGAGAGAGAAAATCAGTTTTTGCCAAAAGTTCTCAGTGAAAGTGGTACTGTTGGACTCAGTACTATTTGAACTACCACCACAAGTACAATCAAGTACTTTTATCGTGTACTTTTTGAGTAATACCCTGTCAAACTCCCATGCAGAGTACAATAATGCATGTTTTCTGCCATCTTTGATGAGAGATAAAATCATTTTTTGCCATAAGTTCTCAGTGAAAGTGGTACTGTTGAATAGAGTGCTACTAGGACTACTACCACATGTACAATCAAGTACTTTTATCGTGTACTTTTTGAGTAATACCCTGTCAAACTCCCATGCAGAGTACAATAATGCATGTTTTCTGCCATCTTTGATGAGAGAGAAAATTATTTTTTGCCATAAGTTCTCAGTGAAAGATGTACTGTTGGACTCAGTACTATTTGAACTACCACCAAAAGTACAATCAAGTACTTTTATCGTGTACTTTTTGAGTAATACCCTGTCAAACTCCCATGCAGAGTACAATAATGCATGTTTTCTGCCATCTTTGATGAGAGATAAAATCATTTTTCACCAGAGTGCATGTTTTCTGCCATCTTTGATGAGAGAGAAAATCAGTTTTTGCCATAAGTTCTCAGTGAAAGATGTACTGTTGGACTCAGTACTATTTGAACTACCACCAAAAGTACAATCAAGTACTTTTATCGTGTACTTTTTGAGTAATACCCTGTCAAACTCCCATGCAGAGTACAATAATGCATGTTTTCTGCCATTTTTGATGAGAGATAAAATCATTTTTTGCCATAAGTTCTCAGTGAAAGATGTACTGTTGGACTCAGTACTATTTGAACTACCACCACAAGTACAATCAAGTACTTTTATCGTGTACTTTTTGAGTAATACCCTGTCAAACTCCCATGCAGAGTACAATAATGCATGTTTTCTGCCATCTTTGATGAGAGATAAAATCATTTTTCACCAGAGTGCATGTTTTCTGCCATCTTTGATGAGAGAGAAAATCAGTTTTTGCCATAAGTTCTCAGTGAAAGATGTACTGTTGGACTCAGTACTATTTGAACTACCACCACAAGTACAATCAAGTCATTTAATCGTGTACTTTTTGAGTAATACCCTGTCAAACTCCCATGCAGAGTGCATGTTTTCTGCCATTTTTGATGAGAGATAAAATCATTTTTTGCCATAAGTTCTCAGTGAAAGATGTACTGTTGGACTCAGTACTATTTGAACTACCACCACAAGTACAATCAAGTACTTTTATTGTGTATTTTTTGATTAATACCCTGTCAAACTCCCATGCAGAGTACAATAATGCATGTTTTCTGCCATCTTTGATGAGAGATAAAATCAGTTTTTGCCATAAGTTCTCAGTGAAAGTGGTACTGTTGGACTCAGTACTATTTGAACTACCACCACAAGTACAATCAAGTACTTTTATCGTGTACTTTTTGAGTAATACCCTGTCAAACTCCCCTCCAGAGTACAATAATGCATGTTTTCTGCCATATTTGATGAGAGATAAAATCATTTTTTGCCATAAGTTCTCAGTGAAAGATGTACTGTTGGACTCAGTACTATTTGAACTACCACCACAAGTACAATCAAGTACTTTTATCGTGTACTTTTTGAGTAATACCCTGTCAAACTCCCATGCAGAGTACAATAATGCATGTTTTCTGCCATCTTTGATGAGAGATAAAATCATTTTTCACCAGAGTGCATGTTTTCTGCCATCTTTGATGAGAGAGAAAATCAGTTTTTGCCATAAGTTCTCAGTGAAAGATGTACTGTTGGACTCAGTACTATTTGAACTACCACCACAAGTACAATCAAGTACTTTTATCGTGTACTTTTTGAGTAATACCCTGTCAAACTCCCATGCAGAGTACAATAATGCATGTTTTCTGCCATCTTTGATGAGAGATAAAATCATTTTTCACCAGAGTGCATGTTTTCTGCCATCTTTGATGAGAGAGAAAATCAGTTTTTGCCATAAGTTCTCAGTGAAAGATGTACTGTTGGACTCAGTACTATTTGAACTACCACCAAAAGTACAATCAAGTACTTTTATCGTGTACTTTTTGAGTAATACCCTGTCAAACTCCCATGCAGAGTACAATAATGCATGTTTTCTGCCATCTTTGATGAGAGATAAAATCATTTTTCACCAGAGTGCATGTTTTCTGCCATCTTTGATGAGAGAGAAAATCAGTTTTTGCCATAAGTTCTCAGTGAAAGATGTACTGTTGGACTCAGTACTATTTGAACTACCACCAAAAGTACAATCAAGTACTTTTATCGTGTACTTTTTGAGTAATACCCTGTCAAACTCCCATGCAGAGTACAATAATGCATGTTTTCTGCCATTTTTGATGAGAGATAAAATCATTTTTTGCCATAAGTTCTCAGTGAAAGATGTACTGTTGGACTCAGTACTATTTGAACTACCACCACAAGTACAATCAAGTACTTTTATCGTGTACTTTTTGAGTAATACCCTGTCAAACTCCCATGCAGAGTACAATAATGCATGCCATCTTTGATGAGAGATAAAATCATTTTTCACCAGAGTGCATGTTTTCTGCCATCTTTGATGAGAGAGAAAATCAGTTTTTGCCATAAGTTCTCAGTGAAAGATGTACTGTTGGACTCAGTACTATTTGAACTACCACCACAAGTACAATCAAGTACTTTTATTGTGTATTTTTTGATTAATACCCTGTCAAACTCCCATGCAGAGTACAATAATGCATGTTTTCTGCCATCTTTGATGAGAGATAAAATCAGTTTTTGCCATAAGTTCTCAGTGAAAGTGGTACTGTTGGACTCAGTACTATTTGAACTACCACCACAAGTACAATCAAGTACTTTTATCGTGTACTTTTTGAGTAATACCCTGTCAAACTCCCCTCCAGAGTACAATAATGCATGTTTTCTGCCATATTTGATGAGAGATAAAATCATTTTTTGCCATAAGTTCTCAGTGAAAGATGTACTGTTGGACTCAGTACTATTTGAACTACCACCACAAGTACAATCAAGTACTTTTATCGTGTACTTTTTGAGTAATACCCTGTCAAACTCCCATGCAGAGTACAATAATGCATGTTTTCTGCCATCTTTGATGAGAGATAAAATCATTTTTCACCAGAGTGCATGTTTTCTGCCATCTTTGATGAGAGAGAAAATCAGTTTTTGCCATAAGTTCTCAGTGAAAGATGTACTGTTGGACTCAGTACTATTTGAACTACCACCAAAAGTACAATCAAGTACTTTTATCGTGTACTTTTTGAGTAATACCCTGTCAAACTCCCATGCAGAGTACAATAATGCATGTTTTCTGCCATCTTTGATGAGAGATAAAATCATTTTTCACCAGAGTGCATGTTTTCTGCCATCTTTGATGAGAGAGAAAATCAGTTTTTGCCATAAGTTCTCAGTGAAAGATGTACTGTTGGACTCAGTACTATTTGAACTACCACCAAAAGTACAATCAAGTACTTTTATCGTGTACTTTTTGAGTAATACCCTGTCAAACTCCCATGCAGAGTACAATAATGCATGTTTTCTGCCATTTTTGATGAGAGATAAAATCATTTTTTGCCATAAGTTCTCAGTGAAAGATGTACTGTTGGACTCAGTACTATTTGAACTACCACCACAAGTACAATCAAGTACTTTTATCGTGTACTTTTTGAGTAATACCCTGTCAAACTCCCATGCAGAGTACAATAATGCATGTTTTCTGCCATCTTTGATGAGAGATAAAATCATTTTTCACCAGAGTGCATGTTTTCTGCCATCTTTGATGAGAGAGAAAATCAGTTTTTGCCATAAGTTCTCAGTGAAAGATGTACTGTTGGACTCAGTACTATTTGAACTACCACCACAAGTACAATCAAGTACTTTTATCGTGTACTTTTTGAGTAATACCCTGTCAAACTCCCATGCAGAGTACAATAATGCATGTTTTCTGCCATCTTTGATGAGAGATAAAATCATTTTTCACCAGAGTGCATGTTTTCTGCCATCTTTGATGAGAGAGAAAATCAGTTTTTGCCATAAGTTATCAGTGAAAGATGTACTGTTGGACTCAGTACTATTTGAACTACCACCACAAGTACAATCAAGTACTTTTATCGTGTACTTTTTGAGTAATACCCTGTCAAACTCCCATGCAGAGTACAATAATGCATGTTTTCTGCCATTTTTGATGAGAGATAAAATCATTTTTTGCCATAAGTTCTCAGTGAAAGATGTACTGTTGGACTCAGTACTATTTGAACTACCACCACAAGTACAATCAAGTACTTTTATCGTGTACTTTTTGAGTAATACCCTGTCAAACTCCCATGCAGAGTACAATAATGCATGTTTTCTGCCATCTTTGATGAGAGATAAAATCATTTTTCACCAGAGTGCATGTTTTCTGCCATCTTTGATGAGAGAGAAAATCAGTTTTTGCCATAAGTTCTCAGTGAAAGATGTACTGTTGGACTCAGTACTATTTGAACTACCACCACAAGTACAATCAAGTCATTTAATCGTGTACTTTTTGAGTAATACCCTGTCAAACTCCCATGCAGAGTGCATGTTTTCTGCCATTTTTGATGAGAGATAAAATCATTTTTTGCCATAAGTTCTCAGTGAAAGATGTACTGTTGGACTCAGTACTATTTGAACTACCACCACAAGTACAATCAAGTACTTTTATTGTGTATTTTTTGATTAATACCCTGTCAAACTCCCATGCAGAGTACAATAATGCATGTTTTCTGCCATCTTTGATGAGAGATAAAATCAGTTTTTGCCATAAGTTCTCAGTGAAAGTGGTACTGTTGGACTCAGTACTATTTGAACTACCACCACAAGTACAATCAAGTACTTTTATCGTGTACTTTTTGAGTAATACCCTGTCAAACTCCCCTCCAGAGTACAATAATGCATGTTTTCTGCCATATTTGATGAGAGATAAAATCATTTTTTGCCATAAGTTCTCAGTGAAAGATGTACTGTTGGACTCAGTACTATTTGAACTACCACCACAAGTACAATCAAGTACTTTTATTGTGTATTTTTTGAGTAATACCCTGTCAAACTCCCATGCAGAGTACAATAATGCATGTTTTCTGCCATCTTTGATGAGAGATAAAATCATTTTTCACCAGAGTGCATGTTTTCTGCCATCTTTGATGAGAGAGAAAATCAGTTTTTGCCATAAGTTCTCAGTGAAAGATGTACTGTTGGACTCAGTACTATTTGAACTACCACCACAAGTACAATCAAGTACTTTTATCGTGTACTTTTTGAGTAATACCCTGTCAAACTCCCATGCAGAGTACAATAATGCATGTTTTCTGCCATCTTTGATGAGAGATAAAATCATTTTTCACCAGAGTGCATGTTTTCTGCCATCTTTGATGAGAGAGAAAATCAGTTTTTGCCATAAGTTATCAGTGAAAGATGTACTGTTGGACTCAGTACTATTTGAACTACCACCACAAGTACAATCAAGTACTTTTATCGTGTACTTTTTGAGTAATACCCTGTCAAACTCCCCTCCAGAGTACAATAATGCATGTTTTCTGCCATATTTGATGAGAGATAAAATCATTTTTTGCCATAGGTTCTCAGTGAAAGATGTACTGTTGGACTCAGTACTATTTGCACTACCACCACAAGTACAATCAAGTACTTTTATTGTGTATTTTTTGAGTAATACCCTGTCAAACTCCCATGCAGAGTACAATAATGCATGTTTTCTGCCATCTTTGATGAGAGATAAAATCATTTTTCACCAGAGTGCATGTTTTCTGCCATCTTTGATGAGAGAGAAAATCAGTTTTTGCCATAAGTTATCAGTGAAAGATGTACTGTTGGACTCAGTACTATTTGAACTACCACCACAAGTACAATCAAGTACTTTTATCGTGTACTTTTTGAGTAATACCCTGTCAAACTCCCCTCCAGAGTACAATAATGCATGTTTTCTGCCATATTTGATGAGAGATAAAATCATTTTTTGCCATAGGTTCTCAGTGAAAGATGTACTGTTGGACTCAGTACTATTTGCACTACCACCACAAGTACAATCAAGTACTTTTATTGTGTATTTTTTGAGTAATACCCTGTCAAACTCCCATGCAGAGTACAATAATGCATGTTTTCTGCCATCTTTGATGAGAGATAAAATCATTTTTCACCAGAGTGCATGTTTTCTGCCATCTTTGATGAGAGAGAAAATCAGTTTTTGCCATAAGTTCTCAGTGAAAGATGTACTGTTGAACTCAGTACTATTTGAACTACCACCACAAGTACAATCAAGTACTTTTATCGTGTACTTTTTGAGTAATACCCTGTCAAACTCCCATGCAGAGTACAATAATGCATGTTTTCTGCCATCTTTGATGAGAGATAAAATCATTTTTCACCAGAGTGCATGTTTTCTGCCATCTTTGATGAGAGAGAAAATCAGTTTTTGCCATAAGTTCTCAGTGAAAGATGTACTGTTGGACTCAGTACTATTTGAACTACCACCACAAGTACAATCAAGTACTTTTATAGTGTACTTTTTGAGTAATACCCTGTCAAACTCCCATGCAGAGTACAATAATGCATGTTTTCTGCCATTTTTGATGAGAGATAAAATCATTTTTTGCCATAAGTTCTCAGTGAAAGATGTACTGTTGGACTCAGTACTATTTGAACTACCACCACAAGTACAATCAAGTTATTTAATCGTGTACTTTTTGAGTAATACCCTGTCAAACTCCCCTCCAGAGTATTGATTGCAAGGACTATTGATAATTAACAGAGAGACCCTAGGGGCCTCTTCTTGGTATCTGCTAGGCAGAAGTCACTCAATGCAGAAATCACAAGTTTAACACACATTCTATATAAGGTGACATTAAAATGAATATACCAGATTGAACTTTCCTGCCATAACACGTTACTTTAATACTTCAAATAATTCAAATAATACTTCAAGTGCTACTAGGACTACTACCACAAGTACAGTCAAATACTTTTATTGTGTACTTTTTGAGTAATACCCTGTCAAACTCCCCTCCAGAGTACAATAATGCATGTTTTCTGCCATCTTTGATGAGAGATAAAATCATTTTTTGCCATAAGTTCTCAGTGAAAGATGTACTGTTGGACTCAGTACTATTTGAACTACCACCACAAGTACAATCAAGTACTTTTATCGTGTATTTTTTGAGTAATACCCTGTCAAACTCCCATGCAGAGTACAATAATGCATGTTTTCTGCCATCTTTGATGAGAGATAAAATCATTTTTCACCAGAGTGCATGTTTTCTGCCATCTTTGATGAGAGAGAAAATCAGTTTTTGCCATAAGTTATCAGTGAAAGATGTACTGTTGGACTCAGTACTATTTGAACTACCACCACAAGTACAATCAAGTACTTTTATCGTGTACTTTTTGAGTAATACCCTGTCATACTCCCATGCAGAGTACAATAATGCATGTTTTCTGCCATCTTTGATGAGAGATAAAATCATTTTTCACCAGAGTGCATGTTTTCTGCCATCTTTGATGAGAGAGAAAATCAGTTTTTGCCATAAGTTCTCAGTGAAAGATGTACTGTTGGACTCAGTACTATTTGAACTACCACCAAAAGTACAATCAAGTACTTTTATCGTGTACTTTTTGAGTAATACCCTGTCAAACTCCCCTCCAGAGTACAATAATGCATGTTTTCTGCCATTTTTGATGAGAGATAAAATCTTTTTTTGCCATAAGTTCTCAGTGAAAGATGTACTGTTGGACTCAGTACTATTTGAACTACCACCACAAGTACAATCAAGTACTTTTATAGTGTACTTTTTGAGTAATACCCTGTCAAACTCCCCTCCAGAGTACAATAATGCATGTTTTCTGCCATTTTTGATGAGAGATAAAATCTTTTTTTGCCATAAGTTCTCAGTGAAAGATGTACTGTTGGACTCAGTACTATTTGAACTACCACCACAAGTACAATCAAGTACTTTTATAGTGTACTTTTTGAGTAATACCCTGTCAAACTCCCATGCAGAGTACAATAATGCATGTTTTCTGCCATTTTTGATGAGAGATAAAATCATTTTTTGCCATAAGTTCTCAGTGAAAGATGTACTGTTGGACTCAGTACTATTTGAACTACCACCACAAGTACAATCAAGTACTTTTATCGTGTATTTTTTGAGTAATACCCTGTCAAACTCCCATGCAGAGTACAATAATGCATGTTTTCTGCCATCTTTGATGAGAGATAAAATCATTTTTCACCAGAGTGCATGTTTTCTGCCATCTTTGATGAGAGAGAAAATCAGTTTTTGCCATAAGTTCTCAGTGAAAGATGTACTGTTGGACTCAGTACTATTTGAACTACCACCACAAGTACAATCAAGTACTTTTATCGTGTACTTTTTGAGTAATACCCTGTCAAACTCCCATGCAGAGTACAATAATGCATGTTTTCTGCCATCTTTGATGAGAGATAAAATCATTTTTCACCAGAGTGCATGTTTTCTGCCATCTTTGATGAGAGAGAAAATCAGTTTTTGCCATAAGTTCTCAGTGAAAGATGTACTGTTGGACTCAGTACTATTTGAACTACCACCACAAGTACAATCAAGTACTTTTATAGTGTACTTTTTGAGTAATACCCTGTCAAACTCCCATGCAGAGTACAATAATGCATGTTTTCTGCCATTTTTGATGAGAGATAAAATCATTTTTTGCCATAAGTTCTCAGTGAAAGATGTACTGTTGGACTCAGTACTATTTGAACTACCACCACAAGTACAATCAAGTTATTTAATCGTGTACTTTTTGAGTAATACCCTGTCAAACTCCCCTCCAGAGTATTGATTGCAAGGACTATTGATAATTAACAGAGAGACCCTAGGGGCCTCTTCTTGGTATCTGCTAGGCAGAAGTCACTCAATGCAGAAATCACAAGTTTAACACACATTCTATATAAGGTGACATTAAAATGAATATACCAGATTGAACTTTCCTGCCATAACACGTTACTTTAATACTTCAAATAATTCAAATAATACTTCAAGTGCTACTAGGACTACTACCACAAGTACAGTCAAATACTTTTATTGTGTACTTTTTGAGTAATACCCTGTCAAACTCCCCTCCAGAGTACAATAATGCATGTTTTCTGCCATCTTTGATGAGAGATAAAATCATTTTTTGCCATAAGTTATCAGTGAAAGATGTACTGTTGGACTCAGTACTATTTGAACTACCACCACAAGTACAATCAAGTACTTTTATCGTGTATTTTTTGAGTAATACCCTGTCAAACTCCCATGCAGAGTACAATAATGCATGTTTTCTGCCATCTTTGATGAGAGATAAAATCATTTTTCACCAGAGTGCATGTTTTCTGCCATCTTTGATGAGAGAGAAAATCAGTTTTTGCCATAAGTTCTCAGTGAAAGATGTACTGTTGGACTCAGTACTATTTGAACTACCACCAAAAGTACAATCAAGTACTTTTATCGTGTACTTTTTGAGTAATACCCTGTCAAACTCCCCTCCAGAGTACAATAATGCATGTTTTCTGCCATTTTTGATGAGAGATAAAATCTTTTTTTGCCATAAGTTCTCAGTGAAAGATGTACTGTTGGACTCAGTACTATTTGAACTACCACCACAAGTACAATCAAGTACTTTTATAGTGTACTTTTTGAGTAATACCCTGTCAAACTCCCCTCCAGAGTACAATAATGCATGTTTTCTGCCATTTTTGATGAGAGATAAAATCTTTTTTTGCCATAAGTTCTCAGTGAAAGATGTACTGTTGGACTCAGTACTATTTGAACTACCACCACAAGTACAATCAAGTACTTTTATAGTGTACTTTTTGAGTAATACCCTGTCAAACTCCCATGCAGAGTACAATAATGCATGTTTTCTGCCATTTTTGATGAGAGATAAAATCATTTTTTGCCATAAGTTCTCAGTGAAAGATGTACTGTTGGACTCAGTACTATTTGAACTACCACCACAAGTACAATCAAGTACTTTTATCGTGTACTTTTTGAGTAATACCCTGTCAAACTCCCCTCCAGAGTATTGATTGCAAGGACTATTGATAATTAACAGAGAGACCCTAGGGGCCTCTTCTTGGTATCTGCTAGGCAGAAGTCACTCAATGCAGAAATCACAAGTTTAACACACATTCTATATAAGGTGACATTAAAATGAATATACCAGATTGAACTTTCCTGCCATAACACGTTACTTTAATACTTCAAATAATTCAAATAATACTTCAAGTGCTACTAGGACTACTACCACAAGTACAGTCAAATACTTTTATTGTGTACTTTTTGAGTAATACCCTGTCAAACTCCCCTCCAGAGTACAATAATGCATGTTTTCTGCCATCTTTGATGAGAGATAAAATCCTTTTTTGCCATAAGTTCTAAGTGAAAGATGTACTGTTGGACTCAGTACTATTTGAACTACCACCACAAGTACAATCAAGTACTTTTATCGTGTATTTTTTGAGTAATACCCTGTCAAACTCCCATGCAGAGTACAATAATGCATGTTTTCTGCCATCTTTGATGAGAGATAAAATCATTTTTCACCAGAGTGCATGTTTTCTGCCATCTTTGATGAGAGAGAAAATCAGTTTTTGCCATAAGTTCTCAGTGAAAGATGTACTGTTGGACTCAGTACTATTTGAACTACCACCACAAGTACAATCAAGTACTTTTATCGTGTACTTTTTGAGTAATACCCTGTCGAACTCCCATGCAGAGTACAATAATGCATGTTTTCTGCCATCTTTGATGAGAGATAAAATCATTTTTCACCAGAGTGCATGTTTTCTGCCATCTTTGATGAGAGAGAAAATCAGTTTTTGCCATAAGTTCTCAGTGAAAGTGGTACTGTTGGACTCAGTACTATTTGAACTACCACCACAAGTACAATCAAGTACTTTTATCGTGTACTTTTTGAGTAATACCCTGTCAAACTCCCATGCAGAGTACAATAATGCATGTTTTCTGCCATCTTTGATGAGAGATAAAATCATTTTTTGCCATAAGTTCTCAGTGAAAGTGGTACTGTTGGATAGAGTGCTACTAGGACTACTACCACATGTACAATCAAGTACTTTTATCGTGTACTTTTTGAGTAATACCCTGTCAAACTCCCATGCAGAGTACAATAATGCATGTTTTCTGCCATCTTTGATGAGAGATAAAATCATTTTTCACCAGAGTGCATGTTTTCTGCCATCTTTGATGAGAGAGAAAATCAGTTTTTGCCATAAGTTCTCAGTGAAAGTGGTACTGTTGGACTCAGTACTATTTGAACTACCACCACAAGTACAATCAAGTACTTTTATCGTGTACTTTTTGAGTAATACCCTGTCAAACTCCCATGCAGAGTACAATAATGCATGTTTTCTGCCATCTTTGATGAGAGATCAAATCATTTTTTGCCATAAGTTCTCAGTGAAAGTGGTACTGTTGGATAGAGTGCTACTAGGACTACTACCACATGTACAATCAAGTACTTTTATCGTGTACTTTTTGAGTAATACCCTGTCAAACTCCCATGCAGAGTACAATAATGCATGTTTTCTGCCATCTTTGATGAGAGATAAAATCATTTTTCACCAGAGTGCATGTTTTCTGCCATCTTTGATGAGAGATAAAATCAGTTTTTGCCATAAGTTCTCAGTGAAAGATGTACTATTGGACTCAGTACTATTTGAACTACCACCACAAGTACAATCAAGTACTTTTATCGTGTACTTTTTGAGTAATACCCTGTCAAACTCCCATGCAGAGTACAATAATGCATGTTTTCTGCCATCTTTGATGAGAGATAAAATCATTTTTTGCCATAAGTTCTCAGTGAAAGATGTACTGTTGGACTCAGTACTATTTGAACTACCACCACAAGTACAATCAAGTACTTTTATCGTGTACTTTTTGAGTAATACCCTGTCAAACTCCCATGCAGAGTACAATAATGCATGTTTTCTGCCATCTTTGATGAGAGATAAAATCATTTTTTGCCATAAGTTCTCAGTGAAAGTGGTACTGTTGGATAGAGTGCTACTAGGACTACTACCACATGTACAATCAAGTACTTTTATCGTGTACTTTTTGAGTAATACCCTGTCAAACTCCCATGCAGAGTACAATAATGCATGTTTTCTGCCATCTTTGATGAGAGATAAAATCATTTTTCACCAGAGTGCATGTTTTCTGCCATCTTTGATGAGAGAGAAAATCAGTTTTTGCCATAAGTTCTCAGTGAAAGTGGTACTGTTGGACTCAGTACTATTTGAACTACCACCACAAGTACAATCAAGTACTTTTATCGTGTACTTTTTGAGTAATACCCTGTCAAACTCCCATGCAGAGTACAATAATGCATGTTTTCTGCCATCTTTGATGAGAGATCAAATCATTTTTTGCCATAAGTTCTCAGTGAAAGTGGTACTGTTGGATAGAGTGCTACTAGGACTACTACCACATGTACAATCAAGTACTTTTATCGTGTACTTTTTGAGTAATACCCTGTCAAACTCCCATGCAGAGTACAATAATGCATGTTTTCTGCCATCTTTGATGAGAGAGAAAATTATTTTTTGCCATAAGTTCTCAGTGAAAGATGTACTGTTGGACTCAGTACTATTTGAACTACCACCACAAGTACAATCAAGTACTTTAATCGTGTACTTTTTGAGTAATACCCTGTCAAACTCCCATGCAGAGTACAATAATGCATGTTTTCTGCCATCTTTGATGAGAGATAAAATCATTTTTCACCAGAGTGCATGTTTTCTGCCATCTTTGATGAGAGATAAAATCATTTTTTGCCATAAGTTCTCAGTGAAAGATGTACTGTTGGACTCAGTACTATTTGAACTACCACCACAAGTACAATCAAGTACTTTTATCGTGTACTTTTTGAGTAATACCCTGTCAAACTCCCATGCAGAGTACAATAATGCATGTTTTCTGCCATCTTTGATGAGAGATAAAATCATTTTTCACCAGAGTGCATGTTTTCTGCCATCTTTGATGAGAGAGAAAATCAGTTTTTGCCATAAGTTCTCAGTGAAAGATGTACTGTTGGACTCAGTACTATTTGAACTACCACCAAAAGTACAATCAAGTACTTTTATCGTGTACTTTTTGAGTAATACCCTGTCAAACTCCCATGCAGAGTACAATAATGCATGTTTTCTGCCATTTTTGATGAGAGATAAAATCATTTTTTGCCATAAGTTCTCAGTGAAAGTGGTACTGCTGGATAGAGTGCTACTAGGACTACTACCACATGTACAATCAAGTACTTTTATCGTGTACTTTTTGAGTAATACCCTGTCAAACTCCCATGCAGAGTACAATAATGCATGTTTTCTGCCATCTTTGATGAGAGATAAAATCAGTTTTTGCCATAAGTTCTCAGTGAAAGTGGTACTGTTGGACTCAGTACTATTTGAACTACCACCACAAGTACAATCAAGTACTTTTATCGTGTACTTTTTGAGTAATACCCTGTCAAACTCCCCTCCAGAGTACAATAATGCATGTTTTCTGCCATTTTTGATGAGAGATAAAATCATTTTTTGCCATAAGTTCTCAGTGAAAGATGTACTGTTGGACTCAGTACTATTTGAACTACCACCACAAGTACAATCAAGTACTTTTATCGTGTACTTTTTGAGTAATACCCTGTCAAACTCCCATGCAGAGTACAATAATGCATGTTTTCTGCCATCTTTGATGAGAGATAAAATCATTTTTTGCCATAAGTTCTCAGTGAAAGTGGTACTGCTGGATAGCGTGCTACTAGGACTACTACCACAAGTACAATCAAGTACTTTTATCGTGTACTTTTTGAGTAATACCCTGTCAAACTCCCATGCAGAGTACAATAATGCATGTTTTCTGCCATCTTTGATGAGAGATAAAATCATTTTTCACCAGAGTGCATGTTTTCTGCCATCTTTGATGAGAGAGAAAACCAGTTTTTGCCATAAGTTATCAGTGAAAGATGTACTGTTGGACTCAGTACTATTTGAACTACCACCACAAGTACAATCAAGTACTTTTATCGTGTACTTTTTGAGTAATACCCTGTCAAACTCCCATGGAGAGTACAATAATGCATGTTTTCTGCCATCTTTGATGAGAGATAAAATCATTTTTCACCAGAGTGCATGTTTTCTGCCATCTTTGATGAGAGAGAAAATCAGTTTTTGCCATAAGTTCTCAGTGAAAGTGGTACTGTTGGATAGAGTGCTACTAGGACTACTACCACATGTACAATCAAGTACTTTTATCGTGTACTTTTTGAGTAATACCCTGTCAAACTCCCATGCAGAGTACAATAATGCATGTTTTCTGCCATTTTTGATGAGAGATAAAATCATTTTTTGCCATAAGTTCTCAGTGAAAGATGTACTGTTGGACTCAGTACTATTTGAACTACCACCACAAGTACAATCAAGTACTTTTATCGTGTACTTTTTGAGTAATACCCTGTCAAACTCCCATGCAGAGTACAATAATGCATGTTTTCTGCCATCTTTGATGAGATAAAATCATTTTTCACCAGAGTGCATGTTTTCTGCCATTTTTGATGAGATAAAATCAGTTTTTGCCATAAGTTCTCAGTGAAAGTGGTACTGTTGGACTCAGTACTATTTGAACTACCACCACAAGTACAATCAAGTACTTTTATCGTGTACTTTTTGAGTAATACCCTGTCAAACTCCCATGCAGAGTACAATAATGCATGTTTTCTGCCATCTTTGATGAGAGATAAAATCATTTTTTGCCATAAGTTCTCAGTGAAAGTGGTACTGTTGGATAGAGTGCTACTAGGACTACTACCACATGTACAATCAAGTACTGTTATCGTGTACTTTTTGAGTAATACCCTGTCAAACTCCCATGCAGAGTACAATAATGCATGTTTTCTGCCATCTTTGATGAGAGAGAAAATTATTTTTTGCCATAAGTTCTCAGTGAAAGATGTACTGTTGGACTCAGTACTATTTGAACTACCACCACAAGTACAATCAAGTACTTTAATCGTGTACTTTTTGAGTAATACCCTGTCAAACTCCCATGCAGAGTGCATGTTTTCTGCCATTTTTGATGAGAGATAAAATCATTTTTTGCCATAAGTTCTCAGTGAAAGTGGTACTGCTGGATAGAGTGCTACTAGGACTACTACCACATGTACAATCAAGTACTTTTATCGTGTACTTTTTGAGTAATACCCTGTCAAACTCCCATGCAGAGTACAATAATGCATGTTTTCTGCCATCTTTGATGAGAGATAAAATCATTTTTTGCCATAAGTTCTCAGTGAAAGATGTACTGTTGGACTCAGTACTATTTGAACTACCACCACAAGTACAATCAAGTACTTTTATCGTGTACTTTTTGAGTAATACCCTGTCAAACTCCCATGCAGAGTACAATAATGCATGTTTTCTGCCATCTTTGATGAGAGATAAAATCATTTTTCACCAGAGTGCATGTTTTCTGCCATCTTTGATGAGAGATAAAATCATTTTTTGCCATAAGTTCTCAGTGAAAGTGGTACTGTTGGATAGAGTGCTACTAGGACTACTACCACATGTACAATCAAGTACTTTTATCGTGTACTTTTTGAGTAATACCCTGTCAAACTCCCATGCAGAGTACAATAATGCATGTTTTCTGCCATCTTTGATGAGAGATAAAATCATTTTTCACCAGAGTGCATGTTTTCTGCCATCTTTGATGAGAGAGAAAATCAGTTTTTGCCATAAGTTCTCAGTGAAAGTGGTACTGTTGGACTCAGTACTATTTGAACTACCACCACAAGTACAATCAAGTACTTTTATCGTGTACTTTTTGAGTAATACCCTGTCAAACTCCCATGCAGAGTACAATAATGCATGTTTTCTGCCATCTTTGATGAGAGATCAAATCATTTTTTGCCATAAGTTCTCAGTGAAAGTGGTACTGTTGGATAGAGTGCTACTAGGACTACTACCACATGTACAATCAAGTACTTTTATCGTGTACTTTTTGAGTAATACCCTGTCAAACTCCCATGCAGAGTACAATAATGCATGTTTTCTGCCATCTTTGATGAGAGAGAAAATTATTTTTTGCCATAAGTTCTCAGTGAAAGATGTACTGTTGGACTCAGTACTATTTGAACTACCACCACAAGTACAATCAAGTACTTTAATCGTGTACTTTTTGAGTAATACCCTGTCAAACTCCCATGCAGAGTACAATAATGCATGTTTTCTGCCATCTTTGATGAGAGATAAAATCATTTTTCACCAGAGTGCATGTTTTCTGCCATCTTTGATGAGAGATAAAATCATTTTTTGCCATAAGTTCTCAGTGAAAGATGTACTGTTGGACTCAGTACTATTTGAACTACCACCACAAGTACAATCAAGTACTTTTATCGTGTACTTTTTGAGTAATACCCTGTCAAACTCCCATGCAGAGTACAATAATGCATGTTTTCTGCCATCTTTGATGAGAGATAAAATCATTTTTCACCAGAGTGCATGTTTTCTGCCATCTTTGATGAGAGAGAAAATCAGTTTTTGCCATAAGTTCTCAGTGAAAGATGTACTGTTGGACTCAGTACTATTTGAACTACCACCAAAAGTACAATCAAGTACTTTTATCGTGTACTTTTTGAGTAATACCCTGTCAAACTCCCATGCAGAGTACAATAATGCATGTTTTCTGCCATTTTTGATGAGAGATAAAATCATTTTTTGCCATAAGTTCTCAGTGAAAGTGGTACTGCTGGATAGAGTGCTACTAGGACTACTACCACATGTACAATCAAGTACTTTTATCGTGTACTTTTTGAGTAATACCCTGTCAAACTCCCATGCAGAGTACAATAATGCATGTTTTCTGCCATCTTTGATGAGAGATAAAATCAGTTTTTGCCATAAGTTCTCAGTGAAAGTGGTACTGTTGGACTCAGTACTATTTGAACTACCACCACAAGTACAATCAAGTACTTTTATCGTGTACTTTTTGAGTAATACCCTGTCAAACTCCCCTCCAGAGTACAATAATGCATGTTTTCTGCCATTTTTGATGAGAGATAAAATCATTTTTTGCCATAAGTTCTCAGTGAAAGATGTACTGTTGGACTCAGTACTATTTGAACTACCACCACAAGTACAATCAAGTACTTTTATCGTGTACTTTTTGAGTAATACCCTGTCAAACTCCCATGCAGAGTACAATAATGCATGTTTTCTGCCATCTTTGATGAGAGATAAAATCATTTTTTGCCATAAGTTCTCAGTGAAAGTGGTACTGCTGGATAGCGTGCTACTAGGACTACTACCACAAGTACAATCAAGTACTTTTATCGTGTACTTTTTGAGTAATACCCTGTCAAACTCCCATGCAGAGTACAATAATGCATGTTTTCTGCCATCTTTGATGAGAGATAAAATCATTTTTCACCAGAGTGCATGTTTTCTGCCATCTTTGATGAGAGAGAAAACCAGTTTTTGCCATAAGTTATCAGTGAAAGATGTACTGTTGGACTCAGTACTATTTGAACTACCACCACAAGTACAATCAAGTACTTTTATCGTGTACTTTTTGAGTAATACCCTGTCAAACTCCCATGGAGAGTACAATAATGCATGTTTTCTGCCATCTTTGATGAGAGATAAAATCATTTTTCACCAGAGTGCATGTTTTCTGCCATCTTTGATGAGAGAGAAAATCAGTTTTTGCCATAAGTTCTCAGTGAAAGTGGTACTGTTGGATAGAGTGCTACTAGGACTACTACCACATGTACAATCAAGTACTTTTATCGTGTACTTTTTGAGTAATACCCTGTCAAACTCCCATGCAGAGTACAATAATGCATGTTTTCTGCCATTTTTGATGAGAGATAAAATCATTTTTTGCCATAAGTTCTCAGTGAAAGATGTACTGTTGGACTCAGTACTATTTGAACTACCACCACAAGTACAATCAAGTACTTTTATCGTGTACTTTTTGAGTAATACCCTGTCAAACTCCCATGCAGAGTACAATAATGCATGTTTTCTGCCATCTTTGATGAGATAAAATCATTTTTCACCAGAGTGCATGTTTTCTGCCATTTTTGATGAGATAAAATCAGTTTTTGCCATAAGTTCTCAGTGAAAGTGGTACTGTTGGACTCAGTACTATTTGAACTACCACCACAAGTACAATCAAGTACTTTTATCGTGTACTTTTTGAGTAATACCCTGTCAAACTCCCATGCAGAGTACAATAATGCATGTTTTCTGCCATCTTTGATGAGAGATAAAATCATTTTTTGCCATAAGTTCTCAGTGAAAGTGGTACTGTTGGATAGAGTGCTACTAGGACTACTACCACATGTACAATCAAGTACTGTTATCGTGTACTTTTTGAGTAATACCCTGTCAAACTCCCATGCAGAGTACAATAATGCATGTTTTCTGCCATCTTTGATGAGAGAGAAAATTATTTTTTGCCATAAGTTCTCAGTGAAAGATGTACTGTTGGACTCAGTACTATTTGAACTACCACCACAAGTACAATCAAGTACTTTAATCGTGTACTTTTTGAGTAATACCCTGTCAAACTCCCATGCAGAGTGCATGTTTTCTGCCATTTTTGATGAGAGATAAAATCATTTTTTGCCATAAGTTCTCAGTGAAAGTGGTACTGCTGGATAGAGTGCTACTAGGACTACTACCACATGTACAATCAAGTA
The DNA here is from genome assembly GCF_949606895.1 of Notothenia rossii. Lineage (NCBI taxonomy): Eukaryota > Metazoa > Chordata > Actinopteri > Perciformes > Nototheniidae > Notothenia > Notothenia rossii. The sequence continues at coordinate 76,141 of NW_027640206.1, forward strand.
CTTTTATCGTGTACTTTTTGAGTAATACCCTGTCAAACTCCCATGCAGAGTACAATAATGCATGTTTTCTGCCATCTTTGATGAGAGATAAAATCATTTTTTGCCATAAGTTCTCAGTGAAAGATGTACTGTTGGACTCAGTACTATTTGAACTACCACCACAAGTACAATCAAGTACTTTTATCGTGTACTTTTTGAGTAATACCCTGTCAAACTCCCATGCAGAGTACAATAATGCATGTTTTCTGCCATCTTTGATGAGAGATAAAATCATTTTTCACCAGAGTGCATGTTTTCTGCCATCTTTGATGAGAGAGAAAATCAGTTTTTGCCATAAGTTCTCAGTGAAAGTGGTACTGTTGGATAGAGTGCTACTAGGACTACTACCACATGTACAATCAAGTACTTTTATCGTGTACTTTTTGAGTAATACCCTGTCAAACTCCCATGCAGAGTACAATAATGCATGTTTTCTGCCATTTTTGATGAGAGATAAAATCATTTTTTGCCATAAGTTCTCAGTGAAAGATGTACTGTTGGACTCAGTACTATTTGAACTACCACCACAAGTACAATCAAGTACTTTTATCGTGTACTTTTTGAGTAATACCCTGTCAAACTCCCATGCAGAGTACAATAATGCATGTTTTCTGCCATCTTTGATGAGATAAAATCATTTTTCACCAGAGTGCATGTTTTCTGCCATTTTTGATGAGATAAAATCAGTTTTTGCCATAAGTTCTCAGTGAAAGTGGTACTGTTGGACTCAGTACTATTTGAACTACCACCACAAGTACAATCAAGTACTTTTATCGTGTACTTTTTGAGTAATACCCTGTCAAACTCCCATGCAGAGTACAATAATGCATGTTTTCTGCCATCTTTGATGAGAGATAAAATCATTTTTTGCCATAAGTTCTCAGTGAAAGTGGTACTGTTGGATAGAGTGCTACTAGGACTACTACCACATGTACAATCAAGTACTGTTATCGTGTACTTTTTGAGTAATACCCTGTCAAACTCCCATGCAGAGTACAATAATGCATGTTTTCTGCCATCTTTGATGAGAGAGAAAATTATTTTTTGCCATAAGTTCTCAGTGAAAGATGTACTGTTGGACTCAGTACTATTTGAACTACCACCACAAGTACAATCAAGTACTTTAATCGTGTACTTTTTGAGTAATACCCTGTCAAACTCCCATGCAGAGTGCATGTTTTCTGCCATTTTTGATGAGAGATAAAATCATTTTTTGCCATAAGTTCTCAGTGAAAGTGGTACTGCTGGATAGAGTGCTACTAGGACTACTACCACATGTACAATCAAGTACTTTTATCGTGTACTTTTTGAGTAATACCCTGTCAAACTCCCATGCAGAGTACAATAATGCATGTTTTCTGCCATCTTTGATGAGAGATAAAATCATTTTTTGCCATAAGTTCTCAGTGAAAGATGTACTGTTGGACTCAGTACTATTTGAACTACCACCACAAGTACAATCAAGTACTTTTATCGTGTACTTTTTGAGTAATACCCTGTCAAACTCCCATGCAGAGTACAATAATGCATGTTTTCTGCCATCTTTGATGAGCAGCCTGTCCTCCTACAAAAAACGACCAAATAGGTCGATTGTTTAAGCAGTGTTGATCACGATATTACGACCCATAGCCACGTAGCTTTCCCATTATTCATTTCTAGCAGCAGTTTATTACAACCTTTTGTCACGTTTTGTCACGATCGTAATCCCGTGAACTTTAACCTTGCGCATCAATAAAAGTGCGACGAGCCAAGAAGATGAAGATGAAGAAGAAGATGAAGAAGAAGAAGAAGGATTGTTAAAGAGCGTCAGAGCTTTACAAGTGGTAAATCTGATTTCTGTATTTCATTTGATTTGTTTACGCTTTTAATTAATCCTGTCTTTTTTCTACTAATCATGTTTAACCACGATATTTCAGTTTTACGTTTTAGGGCTGGCCCGTGGCATAGGCAGTATAGGCGAATGCATGTTGTTAGCAATAGCATGGCTGTAAAGGTTAGCGCTTAGCGCTTAGCTTATATGCGCTAACGGATATGTATTGCAATATAAGAAGGTTCGTCTACAACAAGTTGTAGGGAGAGTTTTCTCCTTCGCACAAAAGGAGCTAAAATCTTGCCTAAAAACAAAACCCTTGGTAGCACGTGACATAACACATAACAATGGCAAAAGTATGTATATTCAGCTAACCAGACCAGGACATGATATGAACGTAAACAATGCGAAAGGAAATGGCACTTTAATCATAATAATAATAATAGTTGACATTTACATGGCGCTTTTTATAATGCACACACTTTTTCTTTCTTCGAAATGTCACCTAACATGTTGCATTAATGATAGTTAGGGTAAGTTCAACACTTGAATATCATCAGGTCATAGTTGTTTTACTACTTTAAACATTCGCTAATTCAACTTAAGTTTTGTGAAAGCATCACATCTAGTTAAAAAGAGAAATATATTTCCCTGTAATTACTGATTTACCTGGGACTTGATTGATTTTGGTGCCTGTAGTTTTATTTTGGCGAATGCTTATTTATGAAGCAACAATTAAATGACATGGTAGCACAGCTAATCTGAGTTCATCTGTTTGGTTTTTTTCAGGTCATCTATCAATTCAATGATATGAAGTAGCCTATTATCATAAAAAAATCAACGGTTCTTTTCAGAGCCATATTCCTCTTCCTACTCTCTTTCACCCCTCTCGTTTTCTTGTCTTTTGTTTTGTTTTTCTCCCTCCCTGTATGTCAGTTCATCCTTTGTTTGTTGTTGCCCTTTTTATCCTCACTTAAAAATGGCATCCAAGCAACTGAATGAATGGCTAGAGATAGGGAATGCCCTCGCAGATGACTTGGCAAATAAGGCAAGTACAACATTATCCAAAAATGTATTATAACATTTACTCAAATGATAACAGACACACACATTACAAAGATGTGTGTGCAACAATTAAGGGAAATATATAATCTCTTTTATATATTTATATATTAAGATACCAAAGAAACCAAAGAAACCGAAGATACAGAAGATACCAAAGAAAATAACGCAAGGATCAAATGTTTCCTGGAGGAAGAGGGACCTGGATGGGAACATTATAGCCCAACATTGGAATAAGAATCGATCTGGTCTGTAAAATATAATCTAGTTCTAGTGTTTCATTAAGTTTTAATGTCGTTGGTCGGTCCTCAATAATGTTTCCCATATCATCGTACTTTGTTTTATGCAGTTAAACCTTCCAGCTCTCAGAAGTCCCCAGAGGTCGAGGAGACACATGAGATTCCTCTACAGGTCCCAAGTCTTGGTATGCACAATGAATTCTTAAATTATCCTTCAACTTGAAATGTAGGTAATTGTTTGTAGTATGTAATAGCTTTGTTCATGATACATTGTAAAGTGAAAAGCCATGTATGGAATATCTTTTTTAAATTAAACTAAATTCCATGATTTGTTTTATATTTTGTTATTTTAGATCAACATCTTCAGACACTGAGAAACCTGTTGGGTTCTCTCACTGTCCCTGCATCATCAGAAGAAACACCCACTGCATCAACATGGACCCAAAGACAGTTGAAACGTGAACAAAAATTCAGAGCTGCAATGCCAGAGCTCCTTAATTTGAAATTGGCTGCAGAGATTGTCACTACACGTTCCTGTCTCCAATGCAAAACTGCTGATGCTGTGGTCCGGTGCTTGGACTGTGTTCCACCAGGAACTCCCTTTCTTTGTCCGGCATGTGACCCTATTATCCATGGTAAACATGTCTTCCATGACAGGGAAGCCATGTTTGATGGGTTTTACAGACCTATTCCTCCCACATCCTTAGTGGTTGTGGATGAAAGTGGCCAATATGGACTCTGTGAACAAGGTGGGTTCAAATAAGGTATTACATATTCCCTTACCATGGTTTCCTAATGTGCACTACATATACAGCGGCATCATTTTCACCATGTCGGAAGTTTGCTTTAACTGTTAAAATGTCTCAATTTTTATTGACTACATTTCCTAACATGTCCTAACATGCATATGAATCTCTGAAATTGTCTTTGCTGCAGTGTGTCTGCTTCCAATTCCTCCGCCATCCCAAATCTGCTTCTGTGGTCCAAGCCAAGATTTCACCATCATCCCAGGAAAGCAGACCGTGTTGGTGACTATCAATGGTTTGTTGCCACCAGAAGACGATCAAACAGAAATACAGGATTACTACTATACTTTTGTCCTACATTGCATAGATAGCTGTCAAATTGCACATTTATATTTTTTCTCAGGTCCATACAACGTTCGTCTGCCTTCTGTGTGCTGCCCAATTTGTTCCGCCAAATGGTCCCCGAGCATAGGTGACTTGCTGGGATACAAATACTGGCCAGCAACCGACAGCTGCAAAATTATTTTTAAGTTTGATGTGTTCACATCATTCGAGCAAATGAAATTGGCCAGCCCAGCATTATCCCAGCAAGTATTTATAAAAATGCTTGAACATCGATCGTTTTCCACAGGAAGGGTAAGAATAAAATGTGGTTTTCAAGATTTTTGAATACCAAACTTTTAATTAACCAAATGAATACCATTCTTTTTTCCAGACAGGCAGAATCTGTAGCGATATCTTCCACAGAGTCTTTCGGGAGTTTGCCTTCTGTAATTACAGACAAGAAGATCTATACCTGGTGGAGCCCTTTAAATGCCCAGCATGCACACCTGACATGCTGGCTATTGCTGTAGATGGCAATAGAAAGCATTATCGCTTCAAGAAGTCCAGAGGGTCAGTGAAATCATATTCTCATTTTAGTTGTTGTTTTATTGACTAAGCTGAATGTCTTTGCTGAAATGTCTAACTTTCCCCAACTCTGCAATTTCTTTTTCCAAAGTTTGTAGACCATCAGAAAACAATAGTTGGTTTGAAATTACACATAATTATATAAATCCAATTCATAAACATTATTATATATGACGCCTGTAAAGTTAACTCAACTTTAAAATGTTAAATGGTTGACGTTAGTTGGATATGTTGGAGCTAAGAACCAGTTTTGGATATAATCGCTTCATGAAAAATGTATTAAATTGCCCAGGAGCCTTTTTCTATGCCTTCCTCTGCCCTATTCCATGCCCATCAATATAAAGGATGTACTTTTATTTTTACCTTTTTACAAGAAGTCAGTAAACTTTTCACTAATGTTAAATAATGGTGGCAAAAGACTTTACACAGAATTACAGATCAAATTCACAAAGACCTTTTCCACATTTATGAAAATGTTATGGCAAAAGCAAATTGGCCACATTAAATAGAGGACACAATCAAACTTATGTATGTATGATAATGTTGCTTACAATGTCTTTCTCGAATTTCGCAGGACAGATGAACCGTCTCTATTTGATGGACTGTTCATTGCCCAGGACAGTAAAGTGTCTGCCTTTGTCGACAAAATCAGGAGCCAGATGACGATTGTAAGAATCTATTCAATCCCATAACCCTTTATTTATTTTTCTTAGCACAGGGTTAAATGTAACAGATTGTGTCTATTTCAGAAAAGTGGTCGTGATGTTTGTGGACCGGCAACATTCACAGCTTGCAGAGAAACCTCACACAAGTCCAGGGCCAAGGTGGATGAGGAAGGACTGCAAATAGCTGTGTGCAGACATGGCATCTTACTACAAGGCCTAAATCACTACCGTGGTGAAATATATGCCTACCCAATGTTCCTGCAGAAGGAGCTGGCTGAAGTTGCGAATGCAACATTCTTTTGTATGGATGTTGCCTGCAGGTAGTTATAACTATTGCAAAATTGGAAGTGTTTGTGGGAAACGTGTTATCTATTTAATTCTTGCACATCCAGTAGATGTAAAGCAAAAAAAACATTCATTTGGATAAATGCTGATGTTGGTTACAAGGATTGTACTGGTAATTTTAAGGACCTGGTTTATCTTTTTACTATTATGCCATCATGCAACTGGAAGAGCTAATTGATTTTGTCATTACAGGTACTGGCCTTATTTGGAGAAGATGGCAGCAAAGTTGCCTGAGCTCCAACCACTTACAGAGATGAAACCTTTTCTCTCTGTAATGCACGCCAAGGCCCACAAAGGCAAATGCGAGGTACAGTATTCAAGTTAAACATTTGTGTCACTAGATTCAAATGTTTTAGAAATTGTAGTGCACATAAGAATATCATGTAGTATATTCTATTCAAGCCTGTGGAATAATTGTAATAGTTACAAATGTTGACAAAATTGTTACAAAACAGACTGTCACAAGGATAGGCTTCCAAAACCCATTATGTTTATTTTAGTAAATATATCCGCACTGTAGAAATAATGAATGAATAGAGCTTCAAATAACTGCAGTTGTGACATTGTAGTTCAAAGCATAATTCAATATCAGAACATTTTAACTTTCTGAAATTGCTCCTGACACTGATGATAACTAAAGATGTACAGTACAAGAAATTATAATATTGAACTAAATAGCTAGATCTCATTGTTTATGATTCTGAGCAGGTGAAGTGGGGTGGCAGAAGCCAGGAAGGTGCTGGAAATACTGTCGGCGAGGAAGTGGAACAGGTTAACAGCTTCCTCTCAAGGGCAGCTCTGACAACAAAATACATGACCAAATCAGGTTGGTAGAGGAAAACAAATAGTTTTAAGTAGTGCCACATTGTAAAGCTCATATGAATTTTCATGTTTTTGTGTTTACAGCTAGAGCAGATATGATAACCGTGCTGGCTATGCAATGGAACCACAGGAAGGTGGAGAATCTCCACAAGACACTCTCAAAGAGATTTGTCAAAGTAAGACGTCCATGCTGCATTTCAAAATGTATATTAAGACTATCCGAGTTTGTTGTTGTAGTAATTTAACACCATCCTTAGCTACATGTTGTTGAATTGAATGTATTCTGCAATCATTTCATTATGATGCTGCTGCCATGGCACACTGTTCTGCCAAGAGAGTCTCTGTTCTGTCTGTTTTTAATAAAGCACTATAGGTTGATTCATCTGAATTTCTGGATAATAATAATAATAATAATAATAATAATAATGTTAATCCTGCTTGATCTTGAAAAAAAAGGTTTAGCATTTCATGTTGTTGTCTGGTCAGTTAATGTGCATAAAGGAATTCAGTAAAAAACAACCTTCTCAACCAACTGGAACGCATATTCACTTTTTCCTTTGAAACATTCTAACCAGACTACACAGAGAGCACAAACTGAAGTGGACAATCTTGAGAGTCTCAAGCAAGAGCTGAACATCTCCCTGGAGGACACGGAGCAGTGGGTGTTGGAGGTCAAGCAATGGGCAGCCACTGGTATGTTATATGATCACTGTGGTATAGATTTGGTTCCATATTTCCAAACATTTGGCTTCATGTTTTATGATTACACCTTGTTGTTTCTGTTTTCAAGAGAAACATGGAGCCCAGAGTAGCCAAGAGGAGCTCCAGAGAGAAATAGATGAAATTATTTATTCCCTCCGAAGAAAGAAACACGACCTCTATCGACAAAATGGTATTTATTATTACGTTATCTAGAAACAATATTTGTTTCTTGTTGTTGTTGTTTGTATTATTAATATTAGTTTATTTGTATTTTGTTTTACTTTACAGACAGCAACCAAACAAGGCAACGCAAACGGAGAAGACTGACAGAGCTCAAGAAGAAACTCAGAGAGAGGATACTGCAGTACAACACCATTGATGCCTGTTCAGAGAAAATTGACACAGAAGCAGCATGCGGTCTGTCTGAGGATGTCATTCTGCCCTGGGAGGCGCAAGGAGATGGTAAGAAACAACTTGTTTTTGTTTGCCCTAGATATTCCATAAATTCAGTTGAAGTACTAGAATACAATCACCAATGTAACACAGAGCTATCAACATAGGTGTCACAAATCATCATGATCACAACAAATCATTTTAAAATAATTATATTGAAAGGTCTGTATGATGTTGCCCTATCAAGTCTTAATAGTCTAGTCTCACTGGGACAGGCATATCTATGGAAACAGTAAAACCCTTCCTGACCACCCTGAACTGCATACTAATGTTGAATCTCAAGACATACTGAATGTAATTCTGCCAACATAGACAGAATTGAAAAAATTCAGCAAGCGGCGAGGTTGAATTTTTTTTTACCAGATTTTAAGGTTTTGGTCAATTTAATTAAAAAAGATTGAATACAAACTGATATTATTTGTTTTATTAGCCTTACCATTGTGGTTGTTATTTTTTGTGTTTTTTCCATTATAGTGGTGAACCTGCGCACAAAGAGGCGACTTTTTGACCAGGTTATGCTGGTCAGGCGTATGGAAGAGGAGAAAGTCATCATTGTGAAGGAGATGACCCAGCATTGTCAAAATCTGAGGCAGGCACTGGACAAACTGGACCGCCTCCTTCATCAGACAAAAGACGACATCAGGAACCAAAGTATGTTCCACAAATACCGATTTATAATATTTGCCACTGCCCCCCTCCCAGTGTCAAATGTCTATCACTGAATAGCATCTGTAATGATTGCATTTTTTCTGAATCACAAATCTTTTTAGCTAATATACAGCCTCGGAGTTAAACATTCAAATTGCTTATATGGAACCAACATCAATGCTAATTAAAAGTTGCCTTACATAGACTGTCATTTTGTCTTTTTATTTTAGTTTCTCCAAGCGATATAACAGAAGAGGGATACAGGGGACTGCACTGCTGTATTTTACACCATCAATATCTTCTGGAGCAGAAACTGAGCAGAGTCACCAGCACCTACAGCTGTATTGGCTCGGACTCGTCTTTTCTCATGATGGAGGAAGACATTGAAGACGGTAATGAGGACGACGAACAGGACGGTGATGAGGACGGTGATGAGGACAACGAACAAGACGGTGATGAGGACGGTGATGAGGACAACGAACAAGACGGTGATGAGGACGGTGATGAGGACAACGAACAAGACGGTGATGAGGACGGTGATGAGGAAAACTAACAGGACGGTGATAAGGACAACAAACAGGACAACGAACAGGACTTAACAAGTCTATTGTGTTGTATGCATGTCAACGTATTAAAACGAGTATTACGATTGAATGGCTTGTTTATTACCTTTTTTTATATGATCCTGCTTTGCATTTACTATGTCTGGTATCCAAGTAAATGCCATTAGCAGTTATCCGTCACCTTCAGATCCGAGTTACCTCGAGGGCCAGAGGTTCCCCACCCCTGGTATAAGGTTTTGGTGATCACCCTTATTATCATCATGTCATTTAATCATGATCTGTTTAATTAGCCAATGCTTACATCCAAAGAATGTGTCTAGACTTTACTCCTACAGACACACACTAACAATACAAATTGAGCTAAGTAATACACTCACGAGCCACTTAATTAGGTACACCTTGCTAGGATGGGTTGGACCCCCATCTGCTTTCAGAACTGCGTTAAGTCTTCATGGCATAGATTAAACAAGGTACTGGAAGCATTCCTCAGAGATTTCACTCAATATTGACCTGATCGCATCACACAGTTTCTGCAGATTTGTCGGCTGCACATCCATGACGCAAATCTCTCGTTCACCATATCCCAATGGTGCACTGTAGGATTTGGATCTGATGACTGTGGACTGTGACATTTGAGTAAAATTCATTGTCATGTTCAAGAAACCAGTTGGAGAATATTTGAGCTTTGTGACACGGTGAGTTATCCTGCTGGAAGTAGCCATCAGAAGATTGGTACACTGTTGTCATAAAGGCATGGACATGGTCAGCACAACCCGGTATCACGGCAAGACGTGAACATGTGACGATTTACCATGATGGGAGACGTGAAGCTGTCACGATTTCGTCCCTTCAAACGTGACATTTACACAGTATTGTTAACGTGGCCCAACCAGTGGAGATATACCCGGAAATGCCAAGCAAATGCTACCCCGACGGTCGGTTGTTATTATTATCAATATTAATATAATAATGATTTCATTTGTAATAGTCACACTCAATTTCGCTAATTTTCTGTTGCCCCAGCTGGTCGGCACCTCTTTTAGCAGATACAAAGGCTATATTCATTTATTAAATCGATGTGTGTGGATGTGGAATTAACGGACGTGACGTTGCACGATTGCGTTACCAGGCAACAGCTTCGGTTCATGTTAATTTATAAACTCTTCAACTCGAACCGTAGTTATATTTTAAAACATTTTAGAAAGCCTCATGAAATATTTTAATGTACATTTTAAATTAAATGTGAAGGAATGTGTGTATAACAAAATACATCCGTCAAAAACAATACCGGAAACAGACGTAGGCAAGATCCTCGGTTATGGCTAGAAAGGATCCTTCTATTGTAAATATGACGTCACGTTCTCGTTGTAACTCTCGTTGTAATCGGAGCGGCTCGGAAACACATCTACAGCAGTAACATGATGCAACATACACATTAATGCAGCAGCAATATTAATAGAGAAACATCAGACATAATAGTAAAACACTGCAAGGGAACATTTTATTGCACCAGGAGCTATCTTGGGACTTTTACTGCGACAACGTTGACTTGCCTGTGAATAAAAAATAAACCATAGTGTTGGTGATCTACAGTGTTGTCATTCTTCTTTGAACACCAGCAAGACCGCTTTTCAACGATCACACTCCCTGTCATTGACATAATTAATAGATAGTTTAGCTTCTCACCATCATTTGCTGTGGCCAACTGATGTTAACGATCCTAACTGAAAGGCTGCCTGCCAAACGTAAACATTCAGCCACGTGACATTCAGCCGAACTCTCGCGAGAGTTTTACACAAGACGGATCCTTTCTAGCCATAACCAAGATCCTCAGCTCGGTGATTCATGGTTTAGCCGCAATGCACGTTGGGAAATGGTGTTTATGCGATGTGAAATCCGAAAACATTTAAAAAAAAAAAAAATAATACTTTATTCCGAGTTTGCTTGCTTTTCTCTTTGGAGCTAATCACATAACGGCATTGTAATACATGGTTCGGCTGCATTACATATTACATATCTGCCGTAGTTATCTATCTATAGAGCCCTGATGAGAAGACTTCTATACAAACAGGAAGAACTGCCGCCAAAACTGAAAACGTGACGTGGATCACAAATATATCAGCCATTTAACAACATCTTAGATTTATTTTCACACAATATGTCTCCTTGCAATATCAACAGTAATTCGGCTGACTTTTATATTGGATCCAATTGGTAGATAGGCAGTATTTACACCATAACGGCGCACAGCTGATAAACGGGCACCTAGTGGTTAAAGCATGTTATTGAATTTTATTATTATTATTAACTAACAGAATAAGAGACCTGACAGGTGATGGTCAGACGTTGACCTGGCTGCACAGTCACAGAAGCTGGCTGTGTCAACTGTTCACACTTCACACCTGTACAAATACAAAAAAAAGTTATATGACAGATTATCCTGTTAAACAGCAGTATAATAAGTGTTGACTCACTTCCAGCTGCCAGCAGCAGCAGCAGCAGCAGAGAGAACATGATGATGATGACTCTCATTTCATTTAATTTCAAACCTTTATTTATACAGGTGTATCCCATTGAGATCATTGATTTCTTTTTCAAGGGAGACCTGCTCAAGTAGGTTCCACACGAAACATAAAAACATAAACAGAACAACAAAAGGACATCATACAGCACCATTTACATAACTATCCACATAAACAGGTACCAATAGCTTCCGATTGAGTAGCATCCAACCGAGCTTTAAAAACATTTAGTGGCACCAGATTGCTCAGTTTCCATTTAATTTGCAGACTATTCCAAGACAGAGGAGCTGCGCATCTAAAAGCTGTCTTCCCTAAGACAGTCCTAGCAGTTGGCACATTTAATAAAACCACAGCATTCGATCTCAGGCAGTAGCCACTTACAATTTTCCGTGAGATCAGGGAGCAGATATAAGATGGAAGTTTCCCTAACATGGCTTTGTATATAAAAATGTACCAGTGACTGAGCCTCCGTACAGTTAGTGAAAGCAAACCAGCCCTTGCATACAGGGTACAGTGATGGGTTAATGCTTTACAGTTTGTCACAAATCTCAGTGCACTGTGATACGCAGCATCTAACTTGACCAGGCAATTGGCAGGTGCATTCATATAGATCAAATCACCATAGTCCAGCACAGGTCAAAAGGTCACAGTGACTAGCCTTTTCCTGGCCTCAAGCAGAGAAACAGGACTTGTTCCTGTAGAAGAAACCTAGCCTAACCCTCAGCTTTTTAAGCAGGTTATTGACATGAAGTTTAGAAATGTGAGACAATCATCAAGCCAGATACCAAGGACTCTGAGAAGACGTGAGCTCCTGATCCCCTTTAATCTCCACTGACAGTCTCTTGTGAAGGCCTTATAACTGTATCACAATGGATATTACTGAGTTTGCATAGAACCAAACGTGTTCACGTGTGAATGTGAACATTAATAGAATATCACCTCCCATCTTCAGAGCAATCTGACTATTATAACATTAGCGTTAAGAAAGCTTAATTAAATATCTGCCTCAACATAAGTAACTGGATCAAAGTCACAGTACAGTCCGCGGCATCACATCATAATGTATCATATATCTCCTTATCTGAGTCAGCTGAGCCGTATCTGGCCGTGCAACACTTACAGTGTCACATACTGTATGTAGAAGTATTATTTTAAGCAACACATTACGAAACACTCGAGTCAAATGTAATTAAAGTCAGATCGTGTCTTAGACGGGGCATATCATAAACCTGTTAATGTACGCATTCAAACACTTTTTCTTTTACCAGCTGTGTTCACCTTGCAGGTGCAGCTATGTGGCTTTTATCCTGGATAAAGTGTTTGAGTCATGGATGTTTAAAGTCTTCATATTTGTCTAATTATATAGTTGACTTTTCATTCAGGAAGTATACGCGCTGCGCTGTCAGTACGCTTCTCCATGTTTGTGATTGGTCGAATGCTCCAGATACCACCCCTTTTATGTGAACGCGCACCTAACTAGATAGGCACGGCTGGCTTGAGCGATCCACTTGATAACCCGTGTCGTAGTGCCGTTTAGCGAGAGGGCGTATGTTTTGGATTAGGCCAACCGGCTAACTCAAACATATCCAGGTTAGGTTGAACCAGTTTCGTGGTATACCCCCCAGGTCTTGTCCTGACTGAGCACAGGCACCTGTAGCCTTGGCTACTGTGCTCTCAGTGTTTTGTCTCCCTGTTCCTGCCTATTGGCGTCAGCTGATAGAGGTGTTGGTTTTATCTTGTTATGCACAATGTTGATTCTTCTCTCAGAACTAGCTAAATATGGGTCTGGGGTAGAGATCTTCAGAATTGGTTTGGCATCTTTTGTGTCAATTCGTGGCACACAACATGTCTTGTGAATAAACCATCAGTTTGCCATCAAAGTTCCTGCTCTCCTCGTGTCTCTCTGACTCCTGTTTCCATTGCTTCAGAAGTTTCCATCGCATATGAAAGATTTTCACATGTTTGTAAATTATTTTGGTTTCAGTGTGTGTGTTTCACATGGGTGAACAGTATATTTATATGTTATGGAATGAAATACAATGTCAGATTAGGGGAAAGTTAGGGGAGTGCATGTTAATGTGTCTGGAGGTGGCGTGTTCCAAAAGTGTTTGGGTTTGTCTGCCGTGTGTGGGCTGCGTTCCATTTCAAATTGCCGCCTGTACAATGTATGCACCAGTCTGTGATATGCCGATGTGCAGGCCCGCCCCTCCATACACGCCGATCACACAGACTGCGTCTGCCTCTCGCCCTCATCTTGTGGAGGGAGCCTCATCTGATGCGCAAATGCGGCGCAATTGAGCGCGCCACAGTTTCTGCTGCGAGGCTCCACTAGCTGTAATCGGCTTGGTGTGTCCAGGGTTTACACACCACCCCCCCGTCGACGCTCGCGAGGGCCTCATCACATCACAGCCCTGCCGATGTGATATAATGTATAGGACCTTTTTCCTCATGGGTGTCATTCACAACAGACCAATCATGACAGTTTTAGAGAATGAGTTTGTATGGATACACTTAAAACATATTTGTATTTGTCTTGGCTTCAGCTCACTGATAACATAAGAACACAAATAGGCACAACACTTACATAGATGTTTTTTTTATATGTATTTTATTACTCCAAAATAGAAAAAAAAAAGTCAGCCATATTTAACTGGAAAAGTTTTCCTTTGGCTCCCAGGAATTTTTCCACTTCGCCCCACTGTAAAACAGAAACAGTCAATCAATCAATCAATCAATGTTTATTTATATAGCCCAATATCACAAATGTTACATTTGTCTCAATGGACTTCACAGTTTGTACAGAATATCAGTATGACAATACTGACACAGCAAAAAGTATTACTTTTTGGAATATGTAGTTCTACAGTATGTTGACAATGCTATTTCAAATGAGAAGATATACTAAGTCACTCAAAAATATCATGATGAAAGTGCAGTATAATGTATATATTTATATATAACACGTACATCATATATAATACAAGGTACATTTTTTATTTCAAAGTCAATGTTTCATTTGACCAATTCTTTGAATTTGCTGTCTTATCAATGCCCAAACATACAGCACTAAACTTAGACAACTGCCTGCAAGACTGCACACAGAAATAATACTACTTATTACTACTAACTATACTTATAGTATAATTGTTAAGAACAAATGTAACAAGTCAGTAATTACAAAAGAGATCAAATACCATCCAGCCTCACATATCAATCATTTAACCTTTAGTGATATTGATCAATGATAAACTCTATTGTATATTTTAATTTCTATTTCAATGTAGGCTACTTCCCTGCTTATGTGTTACAATCAGACAACGTTTCTAGGGCGCGATGTCTGAATGACGAAGGGCAGAGAACTTGGATGTCTTACTTTATGGCGCAAACGTCTGATAGAGCCATTGATGACATGGCTCCCCACCCCCATGTGATCAACTAAATTCAATTTACTGCTGAGGAACCCAAAATGTTTAAGTTAGTGATCTCAGGGTTGATGAAGTTGGTTGGTAAGACTACTTTGTGGCCCCTGTTCTGCCAGACCCATCAGCTACACTGAAGGAAACTTCAGATTAGATACATACCATCCAGAGCAAGACTGCCACTGCACCAACACCTCGGTATGGCCCTGAGTAAAGAAACACAGATTTTAGGTAAACTTCATTTTTTTCAAATGTCATACATGTAAATACAAAAAGTCCAGTGAAATCAAATGATAATTTGAAATAATAGTAGGTACGATTAACTCAAACATATGAAGGACTGTAACATAGTCAATAGCATTTTCCCCATCAGTTTAATATTTTGGAATACTATTATTATTTAAAAAAATATTTGTACTGCCAAGAATAGGAATTCACCTACAAAGGATTACAAGAAAAAATGTAATATACAAATAAATGGCTGGACATGATGCATTAATGCGACATGAAGCATTACACAAGTACCTCAACCTTAAATTAATAATAAATTATTGTTACTGTAATTTCAATATTTACATTAGCAGTCATGCTTAAGACTGAAACACTCCTTTTAAACAAAGTATACGAAAATCCAATAAGATAAGACTTGGTTCCACGGAAACATTATTGTCATTGTTTATTTATTTAAAAATATTTTCTAAACAAACCTCCCTGATTCGTTCCCTCAGTAGTTTTTTGTAGGGGAAAGTGTCTGACCCTTGATGAATGGGACATTCTGCAAGGAATTAAAAGATGGTAATAAGTTGAAGTTCAGCAATAACCTCCTAAACATTGCCTAACATCACATTGTGCTCAATTAAACTGTTCAAAATGGCACTGAGACTTTTGATACTGCAAAGTCTTAAACAAAACAAAAGGTGGTGTATTCTAATTGTACCGATGATTGTTTTCTCTCTCTTTAACTCATTCAATGTGCAAAATCAAACACAGTTTCAGTCGATGTAAATAAGATAATTACTAATTAACCCGCACATACCATTAATTGCCACTTTATTCCTCGTTGGTCTTCTTTTCTGTGAGGAAGACACTGAGGAGAGAGCAGGAGTCAGGCCGGAGGAGAGAGCAGGAGTCAGCCCGGAGGAGAGAGCAGGAGTCAGGCCGGAGGAGAGAGCAGGAGTCAGCCCGGAGGAGAGAGCAGGAGTCAGCCCGGAGGAGAGAGCAGGAGTCAGCCCGGAGGAGAGAGCAGGAGTCAGCCCGGAGGAGAGAGCAGGAGTCAGCCCGGAGGAGAGAGCAGGAGTCAGGCCGGAGGAGAGAGCAGGAGTCAGCCCGGAGGAGAGAGCAGGAGTCAGCCCGGAGGAGAGAGCAGGAGTCAGGCCGGAGGAGAGAGCAGGAGTCAGGCCGGAGGAGAGAGCAGGAGTCAGCCCGGAGGAGAGAGCAGGAGTCAGCCCGGAGGAGAGAGCAGGAGTCAGCCCGGAGGAGAGAGCAGGAGTCAGCCCGGAGGAGAGAGCAGGAGTCAGCCCGGAGGAGAGAGCAGGAGTCAGGCCGGAGGAGAGAGCAGGAGTCAGCCCGGAGGAGAGAGCAGGAGTCAGGCCGGAGGAGAGAGCAGGAGTCAGGCCGGAGGAGAGAGCAGGAGTCAGCCCGGAGGAGAGAGCAGGAGTCAGGCCGGAGGAGAGAGCAGGAGTCAGGCCGGAGGAGAGAGCAGGAGTCAGCCCGGAGGAGAGAGCAGGAGTCAGGCCGGAGGAGAGAGCAGGAGTCAGGCCGGAGGAGAGAGCAGGAGTCAGGCCGGAGGAGAGAGCAGGAGTCAGGCCGGAGGAGAGAGCAGGAGTCAGCCCGGAGGAGAGAGCAGGAGTCAGGCCGGAGGAGAGAGCAGGAGTCAGGCCGGAGGAGAGAGCAGGAGTCAGCCCGGAGGAGAGAGCAGGAGTCAGGCCGGAGGAGAGAGCAGGAGTCAGCCCGGAGGAGAGAGCAGGAGTCAGGCCGGAGGAGAGAGCAGGAGTCAGGCCGGAGGAGAGAGCAGGAGTCAGGCCGGAGGAGAGAGCAGGAGTCAGCCCGGAGGAGAGAGCAGGAGTCAGGCCGGAGGAGAGAGCAGGAGTCAGCCCGGAGGAGAGAGCAGGAGTCAGGCCGGAGGAGAGAGCAGGAGTCAGGCCGGAGGAGAGAGCAGGAGTCAGGCCGGAGGAGAGAGCAGGAGTCAGGCCGGAGGAGAGAGCAGGAGTCAGCCCGGAGGAGAGAGCAGGAGTCAGCCCGGAGGAGAGAGCAGGAGTCAGCCCGGAGGAGAGAGCAGGAGTCAGGCCGGAGGACACAGGAGTGAGGAAGAGAGTGAACTCAGTGTCAGTCTCGGTGGTAAGAGGTACAGACAAGTCTGATCCTGGGTCTGCGGCCATTTCTGCCTGTGTGGTACAAGGGCCCTCAGGTTCAACTGCCAAAGTCACTATTGAGAAGAAAAAAAAGTAGACGCATGGTGAGTAAATGACCAAGTATAATCCGCCATATATATTTATAATCTGAGTAATTACAGCTAAAAATGAAACAGCGGAACATCAGTGATTCTGTGTTACAATGGCGTTTGTTAGCAACCAGGAAATGACACCACTAAGGACAAACAGATGAGAATGCTGCGTGGGGTCTGGGTGCCGTGTTGGCGGGACGTTGGGGGGCTCGCTGCTCCGCCCTTTTAGGCTCGAGGAGCAGACAGTGTGAGCTGGATTACTGGTGTTGTTTCCTGGTTGCTGTGTGGGGTCTGCGAGACAGCGAGGAACTCAGCCTGAGCGCACACACACACACACACACTCACATCCAGGCTGTGAGTGTGAGTGCGTGTGTGCGTGAGGAGATCCACGGAGCCTCGGCTGAGAAAAGATAAGGCTGAGTGAGTGTGTGTGAGCCGGTACGTCACTATGCCCGTTACGTCACTATACTCAGGAAGATTTTTTTTTGAAAAAGAGCAGCATAGACAGGTATTTTCTGTGTTAGAGTTTTACTCGCTACAGGGTGTACTTTGAGGGTTTGTGACTCTGCAGACCGTTTACATGCAGGAAAAGCTTCATAACACAGAAGGGGACGGGTAATAACCAGAAAAGCATGACATGGGCCCTTTAACTGACAAAACAAGACATAACGACATATTTGTACTACTTGGTAAACAGTGATTCACATTTTTTTACATTTAAAACCAGATAACTGGGCAACTAATTTACAAAAAATGTTAACAGATAAATTGCTGAAATATAGCATGCAGATTTGTATACTTTACCATTAATAAGGCTTTCGTAAATCCTCTTTATGGTAACAAGTGCATTGTTACCATCTTCTGTCTCGATTTGCCATGGACAGATGCAATCGGCAAAAACCATTTGTGCCTCTCTTGGCAAGAAGGAGGATGGGACGCCGATCTAACATTTTCCATTTGTGGAGCTGGAACACAATGGACACAAAAAAACAAGAAATATTATGTACACAACAGTTCTAAACATTTTCACACACCTAAAGCCATTATAACTCCATTTATTTTGCCTAAGTGAAAAATGCACTGATGTGATACGTGTGCACATTGAGGAAGGCACCCCACAATTAACCAGGTGTGATTTTAGACCCCTTTTAGGGGAGCCCCTAAAAAAGAACTGTAAAAAAAAAAAGAAGTTTATCGAGCTCGGGTTCACTTTGAGTTTTTTTTACATGGGCATAGTTATTTTTATATGGGTTAGGGATGCCAGCGATTATTCTATTTTTCGAATATTCGTTACAGTCTCCATAATCGAAAATTATTTTTAAAATTCGATTTTATTTATATATATTTTTATTATTATTTATGTATTTCTTTTTTTTCCTGGCTTAGTTTCAATTCGGCGGCGAATAATCAATTAATATTCGCCAGGGCTGTCCGATTTTGATCATGGTCAGTTTCTGGCATGCCTAATATTTGTCCATTTAATTCTCACATTCAGATATCTGAATAAGCTACATTTAGCTTTGAAACATGTCAGCAAGCTATAACCTATATCATTTCAGGTTCAAAGTTCCGCATTAACAGCACTTCAGATGTAAAGCTGGTGTTACAGGGGAATTTTTAAAGGACTGTTCGAACACGGCTCAAAGTCAGAGACTCTGGTAAGCTTAATGAAAGTGCTTTTAAGGGCCTCTTTATTAATACTAACTCTTTCCAGGTCTTGATTGTCTTTCAAGCACTATATTAATATGGGCTGGTTTTGATTCACTGACATTCTTGGTTTTACCATTTATTCAAAAATGTATATGATATTTCATTTATTTTACTTTTGGAAACCATAGTCACATAATTATGTGTTTTCTATACTATGAAGTTCCAAAATAAAATATAAAACACCAAAATGCAGGTTTTTTTGTAAGATATAATTAGAAAAACATGTACATTGAAGCTCTGATTCTAGGAATTACCACTGGCCTGAACTATGTTACTTCTGGTTAAGAAATAATGTTTTACTAAAACTGGGTGCTTGCAAGTACAAACACTATCTAACATCAGTTCGAAAAAATGTGTTATGCCTTTACAGCTTTAAATACAACGGTGACAACAATTTTGCTTAACACATTACATGAAGTGCAGTAATCGTGCACTAGTCTGTACTTCTCACATAAACTTACTTAAGAAATTAGGATTATTTTTAAAAAGTAAATGAGGGCGACTGTTGGAAAGTATAAATCAATTCAGTAATTTAACAATTTGTATAAAAAGATTAAGATCAGGGATTATTTACACACTTTTTTATGATAACTGACATCTGCAAGAGAAAAAAGCTTACCAGTAAATGTGTCGAGTCATACACTTTGTTGACACTGTGGTTTTTCTTTTGCGTGGCCTTCCACTCCTGTGCAACCTTTTCTTTTTGCTTGGAGAGTTTCTCTTTGTAGGGTTGGATGGCACCACATTGTTTGCATTTTTTACTTGCTACTCCTATGCTTTGCCTGCATGTCTGGCACACTTTTTGAGTAGGCGTCTGTAACAGAAACACAGATAATGTCAGGGAATACCAAAAATAAGAATACTATACTACAAATGTTTACAGGATTCATGTATTTTATTATATCGTGAAAAATCTTGTTAAAACAATGAACTCATGTTTTTTTATCTTTTAGATAGGATGAACAAAAATCACAAGAGTAAGGAAAACAATGTTATACAGAGTCAGTCACATGTTTAAAGTGACTGTTATGAACAACCCTAATCTGTCAATATCTGGTTGATCCAAAAGTTGATGCTCCATCATCACAGAAAATAATACTAAAATCATCATTACCAGGGGTGTATTGCTAATTCTATAAGTTCTGCACGTGTGCACGCGCAGTTGTGGCTTGTTTTGAAGCTTATGTAACTACTGTCAATTAACACTCCAGCCAGAATCAACAAAGAATGGTCATTTATTAAGTCTGCATTATTGAATAAATGTGTGATTCTTACAGTAAATGCTGCACACAGCTGCGTGATAGTTAAGTGATCAGTGAAGGACCTTTATAAACTAACTCCCTCCTGCTGAGGTACAAAGGTTACTATATAAAAAGTGTGCACATGTATTTAGTATCCTATCCATGTGAATATGTTTTAAGTGGGGGTGGACCTCATGTCCTCTAGGGGGGTCCGGAGGCCCCCGTGAAGTTAAATGCATCAATCTTGTGCACTTGAGGGCAAAATTAACTAAATCTATGGATACATCTGTCAACACCCATATGAAACTTAACTGTATACATTTCAATAATAAAAAAAATGATAAGAATAATACTTTTTTTTAAATGTATCTTTGTGCATATTTAACTATTTACTGTTTTGTTTTTTTATGCATTTGTTGTATGTCCAATAGTATGAATTGTAATGATTTCATCGATGTTTTAGATTCATTCGATTTTTTTTAGGGTGCTGTGTGACGTTGAACCTGCGACCTGCAACCTGTGACCTATGAACCTGTATTTGTATACTACCAAAGGAGCTATTGAACCTAAGAACTTGAATTTCCGACTCCTATTGTGGAACATTACAATAATATAAAAGTGTGCCTTGGAAATATGTATTTCCATATATGGTGACCAAACTGTTTCAGACCCACTGAGATAACTTAGACTAAAGTTAACTGTGTAAACATTACATTAGGTACATTAGCCTCTTAGCCTATCCGTTATCATAGCTAGCTAGCACCAGATGCTAACAACCATCCCCGTTTTAGGTGCCGGAGCGGTGTTTCGGCAGTATTACACCCCTGGTCACTCTTCACTTAATAGATAAATAGTATTTAATATAGTTATAAAGAATGTGACGTTTGATAACATTTGGATCAACCGCATGAACCGATGGATCACATAACTTCCATGCTCACGTTAACGTTAGCTGATTCTACTTTTGGCTAATTTAGCTTTGCTATCATTATTCCTAGGTAAACATAGTAATCTTAGTCACTGTACTAGACGACAAAATAAAACAACATAATACATATCCCAAAATGAATATACTTTTGATATCTGACTACTCACGTTTATTAGCTTGTCTGGGAAATAAATGGATGTTGTCTGATGCAGTGACGAGTCCAAAACCCCGGTAAGTTAGCATTTGACCACTTCCGGTTCCCTCGCGTCAGAACCAATGAGATTTCTCCATAGGATTTGGGAAAATAGCTCGAAATAAGGTCTGTGGTCGACACAAATTTAAGAGACGGATCACGTTTTGTTCTACGACAGACAGCCGTGATTTTTGAAGAGTGTACGTGTCTGAAAAACGATGGTTGTTAACTGAAGTTGTCGAGGACGTTGTACGTCATTACGCCGCCTCCCGTTGATTTAAAACGCGCCCGTGGGTCGTAAAGGTATACAGGCTGACGCACCCGTTGATTGAAAACGCTGCTCTGGGTCGTATTAATGGGTCGGAAAACGAGGAAAACAATCGACCTATTTGGTCGTATTAGTTGGAGGACTTGTTGCTCTTTAAAGTAGAGACACTACATACTGATATACACCTGAACATCAGCAGGAGAGGACTCTTTAAAGTAGAGACACTACATACTGATATACACCTGAACATCAGCAGGAGAGGACTCTTTAAAGTAGAGACACTACACACTGATATGGACTGTACTTATATAGCGCTTTATCCAGTCTTTAAGACCCCTCAAAGCGCTTTACATACTATATGTCATTCACCCATTCACACCCATTCATACAGAGCAGTGTACCTTACTCTAGGACCTAACATTCACACACATTCACACACCGTTGGCCATGCCATCGGGAGCAACTCAGGGTTAAGTATCTTGCCCAAGGATACATCGACATGTTGACTGCATGGGCTGGGATCGAACCCACAACCTTCTGGTTGAAAGACGACCACACTCCCTCACAGCCACAGTCGCCCTGTATATATGATATACACCTGAACATCAGCAGGAGAGGACTCTTTAAAATAGAGGCACTACATACTGATATACACCTGAACATCAGCAGGAGAGGACTCTTTAAAGTAGAAACACTACATACTGATATACACCTGAACATCAGCAGGAGAGGACTCTTTAAAGTAGATACACTACATACTGATATACACCTGAACATCAGCAGGAGAGGACTCTTTAAAGTAGAGACACTACATACTGGTATACACCTGAACATCAGCAGGAGAGGACTGTTTAAAGTAGAGACACTACATACTGATATACACCTGAACATCAGCAGGAGAGGACTCTTTAAAGTAGAGACACTACATACTGATATACACCTGAACATCAGCAGGAGAGGACTCTTTAAAGTAGAGGCACTACATACTGATATACACCTGAACATCAGCAGGAGAGGACTCTTTAAAGTAGAGACACTACATACTGATATACACCTGAACATCAGCAGGAGAGGACTCTTTAAAGTAGAGACACTACATACTGATATACACCTGAACATTAACAGGAGAGGACTCTTTAAAGTAGAGACACTACATACTGATATACACCTGAACAGCCCTTTAAAATCAGTCCAATCACAGCTAGCCACACATGCTCACTGTCTGTATAGGCTATTGCGCCCTCATTTAAACCCACAAGCAGCTGCCCTGACCTATTTGCTGCCCCATAGGCAATATTTGAGCTGATTTCTCAAGCACCGCATTAGCAGTGATGTCACACACTCACAGCTGCTGGTGTTTGGAGCCCTCTAATGTCAGAAGTAGGACTTCAGATTTTGTATTTCTTTCAGTCAAACCCTGTCCTTGCGCTTAGATTTGCTCTGCTTCTGCTCCAACTGTACGCTTGCACTCACATATATTGCTGCTTGCACAGATTTCCTGTTTTCCAGTTTAAAACCTTCTCCTCGGCTCGCACTTAGGCTGCTCCTGTGCCCTGACTGCGCTCGTCAAGTCTCCTCTCAGATTTCTGTAATCTGCTCGGCGCTTGGATGTTTTCTGTGGAAAAACAATTTCAAAGTCCCTCAACCAATATGAGGCCAGGTGAAGGGTCGTCTTGCTGGTGCGTTCGCTTTATTTATTAAAAGCGTCCCGTAAGGGCGGTTACTCTTTAACCAGGTTCATAAACTCCCTCCACGGCTTTATTAAATGTGGCCTACTTCACTTGCTTTATTTACGACTTTTTATTTTAATGGTACTATTAACGTTAACTTTACCTCTTGCAAATTAATTTGGTAGTCATATTTGCGGCACATCTATGATAATAACTGCTTGAAATGTTGTACATTTCGTGAACCCTGTTGCTAGGCAACTGACAACACATGTGTTTCCTTTTTTCTTAGTTATTTCATTGTTTAGGAAGGGGGAAATACATAGCCGTGGGAACATGTTTGAAATGGGGGGTGCTGTGGGGATGACACCAGGGCCGGTTTTCACCAATTTGCTGCCCTAGGCAAGATTTTAGCTGGCAATGAAAAAACCACTACAAAAGACCAATACACTACAAACAGAGAAACGTAATGATATGGTGGACAGCTTATATAAAAAGGCTTCAAATGTATTTAGTATTGCCTGTACATGTTTTAATTTGGGGGTGGACTTCACATGCTCTAGGGGGGTCCGGGGGGGCCCCCCCGGGAAGATTTTTTTAACATTTTAAAGTAAAATGCTTCAATCTGAGCGCCCAAACTAGAGACTGATCTAGGGAATACAACTCTAAAACACCCATATGAAAATGATCGGTTTGCATTTTAATAATCAAATAAATATGTGAACATATCCAATAACCCATAGCCAATAACAATAAAATGTAGGCTAACTTGTTTTATTTTTGTGGTTCATTTATATCTTATTTTATCAGTTAACATTAATTAATTTATGCACATTGTTAAATATCTCCAGTTTTAAACAATATTTTTGGTTTACTGTCCTATAGTATACATTGGAATGATTTCAAACCTGTTTTTATTTATCCTAATAATTATAAAGGAGTGCCTTGGAAATATTTGTTTACATAAATTGTGATCAAAACGTTTGAGACCCACTGAGATAACTTAGAATAAAGTGAACTATCTAAACACTCAAGAGACCTTTACCTCACTGAGCCTCTCAGTCTGACAGGAGAGCTCTCCCTCCACATTATTGTAGATATACAATCTATTGCTTCTTATATCCGTTAGCGCAGCAGAAGCTAACAACATTCCCCGCCGGTACCGGTGCACCCCCTCTCTCTATCTCTTTCTCTCACGCTGGCTGTGAGCTGCGGGCACCTGATAAGCCAACGTCCCCCACTTTCATCACTTACAGCGGCCATCGTACAGGGCAAATGGAAAATGTAACCGGGGTGAAAACGGTGTTATCTTTACTTAATTATGAATGTTGTTACATCAAGGCTGAAAATTCTTTTTTTTTGGATTATATTTGTATTTAATATTGTGGAAGTGCAGTTTCCCTGTCCTCCACCAGGTGGTGCTGCAGCGCCCTCAGCACCCATACTTCCCACGGCCCTGGGGAAATATAATTTTTCTTCATGTCATTTTTAATTTAAGATCATATGTTGCCCTCACTAAGTATAGATACAGTTCATGTTACACAATGTATTGTGCATTATTTTCTCTGAAGCAAATGTAGTGAGGGCAACTTACGATCTTAAATAAAAAAAATACATGAAAAAACGTTTTTTTTTATTTTTTTATATTTCCCTATATATAAATATTTATTATATATATTTTTCCTCCAGAGTTTCTCTACCACGCATTTTAGACATCCCTTTATTTATTTTTTATTTTATTTAACCTTTATTTATCCAGATAAAAGCATTGAGATATAATTTCATTTGCAATGCTGACCTGGCCAAGAAGGCAGCAACGTTACACATAACACAAACATATAAAATACAGAGAACATTACTAAGAAAACAAAAGACGAAAAAGCAGTCACTACATTGAGCACATTAGGACAATAAGAAAGGTGCACTACTTATTACTGCAAGAGCAGCTGGTGGTAAGGACTTCAGACAACTTCAATTTAAAACATGTTATTGAGACAAGTGCCGTCAGTTTGATGCGTGATTGAAGGTCATTCAAACACCAAGGACCATAATGAAAAAGACTCCTTTTCCCAGCCTCAGTCAGGTACCTGGAACCGTACCTCCAAAATTACATGAAAAAACGTTTATTTCTCTTTTGTTATATTTCCCTATATATAAATATTTATTATATTTTTTTTCCTCCAGAGTTTCTCTACCATGCATTTTAGACATCCCTCCTCATCTCCCTCTATTTCAGCCCTGTTAGAACCTTCATGCTGATTCAAGACACATCAGCTTAGGTTTGTGCCTGAATATTGCAAGGGTGTCACAGTGACAATATATGTACATAGACATAGCCTACAGAAACACACACACACACACACACACACACACACACACACACACACACACACACACACACACACACACACACACACACACACACACACACACACACACACACACACACACACACACACACACACACACACACACACACACACACACACACACACACACACACACACACACACACACACACAAACAACTTGTTCACACAAGTTTTTTCCACCAGGCTGTCAGGAGGCTGAATTCTCTAGAAAGTTGACTTTGACTTCCCTGGAGAAGAGGTTAATTTGTTTTTCTTCTGAGTCATCAACTGGGTGGGTGAGTCAAACGGAACAAGGAAACACACCAACAGTCTGAAGACCTCTGTCTAATTTGTAATCTATTCACACAGAGGTGAAAAAAATTAGGGAAGCAGAACAAAATAATCTTGCAGTATTTGTTGTGGCTCTTATGTTGCATTTGCTTTTATTGATTTCTAAAAGAAGTGTCGTCAGTTGACTTTGACTTCCCTCCATGGAGATGGAAATGCATTTCTCTAATGTTATCAAAGTGGGAGTTACCCAACAAGTGGGGAGCATAGAGTTAAATGGAACGAGGAAACACACCAACAGTGACTGAAGACCTGCATCGCTACTTTCCTGACATGAACAATTCTCTGCAGTCTCATATAAAATGCTTTACCTATTTATTTCAAAATGATTTTACACTATGTGTTACATTCATTCATAATACAGTGATATGATATGATATGATATATATGATATGGGTGTTGATGTGAGGATGCTCAGAGAGGAAGTTAAGTGTTTCATTTGGATAACACATATTTTAAGTAAAGCAACATTAAACTCCATACCTGTGGAGTTGTTGATACTGATTATCATAATAATAATAATATTTAAAAAAACAGTGATGTATTATTGATTATTTTGAACAAATATAAAATAGCCTGCATAAGTAAAGACTTTGCACTCTGGAGAAGGAAGTGCATATCATAAATGTTTTTTCAAAGCCTTCACAAGAATTTGGATAATATTTCATCAGAAATAAACAGAACTCATCAGGATCATGTGAGGGTTGTGGATACACCTGCAGCTCCACCCAGCATGAAGGAATATCCAGAGTATTCACAGTTGTCTAACTTCTCTTAGTGACAATGGCAAATATTATCGCAGGAGGATGGAGCTGGACAGAGGATGCTACTTTTTACGTTGTTTTATTTGATTGTTGCCTCTGTGTATAGTGTCCTGTCTGTCTGTAACTTTGGGTGGTAGTGTTACCACTGAACAGGTCTCTCTTGAGAATGAGACCTTGTGTCTCAATGAGATTCACCTGTATAAATAAAGGCTAAATAAAAAATAAAAAACTGAGGAGACTCAGAAGATTTGTGATGCGGTGAGTTCTCAATCTACGTTAATTCTTTCCAAGCTCCACAGACTACCCTCTGGTCTGGCCTAATGATACACTTTTATTTCAATGTTACACAGGCGAAGGATCAAGTGGAGAAAGAAACCGACAAAATGTATGTGATGTACAAAGCAATGAAATTTCGGCAACAAATTGTGGCAGGAGAAAACCTCACGTAAAGGTAAGGTCTACACACTACAGGAAAGAGACAAAAACCCAAAAAGCAGAATAGGGCTCTTTAAATCTAATGCCAGGTCCAACTCATCGCAGGACAGTTTACTGCAGTTTGACAGAAGCTTCACATTTATCAGATTTATATTTTCAGATACCACACCCAAACCCCCTACATGGGTAACTCAGGGCGGACCTCCATGCTTTCCACAGGCGTATCAAGCTCAAGGACCACTTCCTGGGGAGCCAGGGGCGGGAGCCTGTCCCGCTCACCGGACCCTCCACCTGGGAACCATACACTGATACATCAACACCTGAAATAACACAACTCATCAATAAGAACCTTGACACACTCAGACATTGGCGCCCCCTTCCACAGAGTACACCCAACATTAGCCAGGAACATAGAAATATTATTAAAACATTAGGTAACAGCCAACACATAGTCATTAAACCAGCAGACAAGGGGGGCCAAATAGTCATACAGGACAGGGACGATTACATCTTAGAAGCACATAGACAATGAAACAGTTTAGTGCAGGATGTACACATATATTAATATGAGGATGTGCAAAACAGATAAACTAATTAAACTTTATTCAAACATTAAATAATACTTTAGATGAAGGTCTTCTTTTAAATAAGAAAAAAGCTTTGGGGGTATCTAAAGATAATTATTAAGCCTGACAAAGCACTTAACGTCTAATATATTGATTTCCTGCCATGTTAACTATGTTGAAGCACTTATTTTAACTGATATTATACACATTAATTATACTCTTATGTATGTAGATAGAATAAGAAATGTGCAGAATTTGACAGTTTAATGGTGGAGGTATACACACATATTGATAGATTACATTACATTGCATTTAGCTGACGCTTTTATCCAAAGAGACTTACAATAAGTGCGTTCGACCAGGAAGATAGATGTCTTGTAATGCACTGTTGAGGAACCTGCGACCCAAGTTTTCATTCATTGCATAACTACACCGTAGTTGTGTATATGATATGTCAATAAATCTTAGAAAATCTTGAAATCTTGAAAGGGATGTGCAAAATAGCCATAATATACGGTTTTTAATGAACTATTATTAGAGAATAACGAGTAATGAATATACTTTATAGGGATCTGCAGATAAATGTTTAGTCTTCTCAAGCACCAACTATCAAATAGCTCTCCTGATTGTTGGAACTTGACAATCACCTGAATTTTACTCAGGTGTAACTAAAGTCTGATTTAAGGGTTGTTTATATTTCACATCATTAATCAGAATCTGGAAAGTAACTAAATTAAATGTAGTGGAGTAAAAATACCAGGTTAACCTCTGAATTGTAGTGGAGTAGAATTACAAAGTAACAATGAGCTGTCATGTGGGTATATATTAATGCTGCCCATTATGGACACAAGCGATTTCCCCCCATTTATTAATTATATGTTTTACATTTGCCATAGAACATGTCGCGAAACACAATAGCCAGCATGTGTAGTTCTGGGGGGGCGTTGGATTCCAGTTTTGGATAGTCTGCCGTGGTTTCGTTCCATTTCAAAGAGCTGTTTGACGCTCGGCGTAACCTTGGCGCACTGCCACTCCAACATCCAATCCCAGCGCTTGAAGATTAATCACGGGGACTATTCCAAACGATAGCTGGGGATTATGGGTAGTGTAGCGTCTTCGGCCATCCTAAACTCCGAAATGTTTTTCGGTTATCATATCGCATTAACACCATATCCCTACATGCTTTGCGGCTAAAACATCCAATCAACGAGCTCAAACCATAGCTGAGGATCTTGGGTAATCAGTTCAGTGGCTGTGTATAGCAATGATGCTCAAAATGTCCCTTATAGGCCTACGTCTGATTCCGGTTATTTTATTTTGAAATTCAGTTCCTGACGGACGCCAAAAAAGCCAGAGATTATGGAATTAGACAAATAAATTTAAAAAAGGATAATTGTGTGTTATTGTTGAGTACATAACAGTGTGTTATTTAGAAAAGAATAACAAATTAGAAGGAAAAAAAGATTTTAAAAATACAGATTTCAGTATCCTGAGACTCTACATTTTTTGGGGGTGCTATGGCTATCCTGGGGGGGGTGCTTCAGCACCCCATAGCTCCCCCCTGGCGCCACCACTGACACACACACACACACACACACACACACACACACACACACACACACACACACACACACACACACACACACACACACAACTTTCGTCCCGACTAAAGAACATTTTCTTCCAGGCTGTCAGATGGCTGAACTCTCTTTTAAGTTGACTTTGACTTCCCTGGAGAAGTAAACGCATTTCTTTGTGAATAAATTATTCGAATGAGTGGGTGGGTGAGTCAAACGGAACAATTTATGATTTCTAAAGAAGTGTCGCCAGTTGACTTTGACTTCCCTGGAAATGCATTTCTCAAAAGGTTATCAAGGTGGGAGTTATCTAACAATGGGGAGCATACAGGTTTAAGGAAACACACCAACAGTGACTCAAGACTTGCACGCTCCTTTCCCTGATTACAATTCTCTGCAGTCTCATATAAAATGCTTTACTTATTTATTTCAAAATGATTATACACTATGTGTTACATTCATTTATAATACAGTGATGTGCAGTTGTGTGTTGATTTGAGGATGCCCAGAGAGGAAGTTAAGTGTTTCATTTGGATAACACATATTTTAAGTAAAGCAACATTAAACTCCAAACTTGTGGAGTTGTTGATACTGATTCTCATAACAATATAAAAAAACAGTGATGTATTATTGATTATTTTTGAACAAATATAAAACTATGTAAACTGCCTAAGTAAAGACTTTCCACCCTGGAGAAGGAAGTGCATTTCATAAATGTTTTTCAAAGTCTTCACAAGAATCTAGATAATATTGAATCAGAAATAATCAGAACTCAGGATCATGTGAGGGTTGTGGATACACCTGCAGCTCCACCCAGCATGAAGGAGTATCCAGGTGTGGGCTCTCTGTATAAATACATGCATGCATTTGATAAAAAGTCAAAACACTTGTGACACTTGACAGTTGACTAACTTCTCTTAGTGACAATGGCAGATCAAGTTATTTGTGGAGGATGGACCGAGACACAGGACGCTGATGAGGACACTCAGAAGATTTGTGATGCGGTGAGTTCTCAATCTACGTTCATTCTTCACAAGCTCCACAGACTACCCTCTGGTCTGGCCTAATAATACATTTTTACACAGGTGAAGGATCAAGTGGAGCAAAGAACCAACCAAAAGTATGCGGTGTACAAAGCAGTGAAATTCCGTTCACAAATTGTGGCAGGAATAAACCTCAGCATAAAGGTAAGGAATATTGGGATTTATGAAAAAAAAGTGTGAAAGCCTCAGATAGCGTGTTTGTCTTTATATCATTGTGACGGAGCGTATCACATGAGTGACTGACTCCGCCACTGACAGCCAACACACACACACACACACACACACACACACACACACACACACACACACACACACACACACACACACACACACACACACACACACACACACACACACACACACCCCAAACATGTCGGAGAAAAGACGGAGGCGCATCACTTCCGTGTTTTAAATTCATGCTATGCAATTTCTTATTTATTTTACGCTTGTTAATTATGGGGAATGATTATGTTTAAGAGGTGGTTAACCTGTTTATCTTTGGGTCGGATTTTTATGTTGAAATGTGGTTTGGAGTTTAATTGTTGTCACCTGTTGACGGTAAGCCT
Organism: Notothenia rossii; assembly: GCF_949606895.1. Classification (NCBI taxonomy): domain Eukaryota; kingdom Metazoa; phylum Chordata; class Actinopteri; order Perciformes; family Nototheniidae; genus Notothenia; species Notothenia rossii. The sequence goes on from NW_027640206.1 coordinate 107,184, forward strand.
GGTGGGAGGGGCTATGGGTTAATAAGGGACGGGGTTGGCCCTGGAAGGGTCACTCCGAGAATGTTGCAGAGAAGGCAACAACTGATCACGTTTACTCTCCGGGAGTGATGGACGGTCTGATTTGGACGTTTTTGTTTGTTTGTCTAAGTAGTGCTGGTTCGCTATTTATTTTTTTGCTGTTATAAATAAAGTTTTTTGGATCTTAAACAACCGACTAAGCCTATGTATCTAATGGACGAATAGAACCCCATCACAATCATATACAAGATGAATCAATTCATGAACCAAATACATTACTGACAGAAACTCCCTCTGTAGGGAAGACAGGGATTTTAGCCTTTGCAGACTACATGCACTAAAACCTATAGAACATACAGGACAGAGACAAAAACCCAAAAAGCAGAATAGGGCTCTTTAAATCTAATGCAGGTCCAATTCATCGCAGGACAGTTTACTCCAGTTTGACAGAAGCTTCACATGAATCAGATTTATATTTATATTTTCCCTCTCTTTCCTGCAGGTCTTTGCTGGAGAGGAGGACTACATTCATCTGAGGGTTTTCCAACAACTTCCTTGTTATGGAGGAAAGGTTGAGCTGGTCAACGTTGAAGAGGGAAAAACCAAACATGACCCCCTGGGCCCTTTTCCTTACTGTTGACATGACCTTTTTCAACAGTGTAACACTTAAAGGCAGCAGTCTGATATTAAAATGCTCTTCTTCTTTATCCTGAAATGATTAAACAATGATTTTGAATCTGTCACACAGAGATACAGATATTTGGTGTTGGGTAGCAGAAAGTTGAACGCATTTCCTTTTAAATAAATAATAAAGAAAGCATTACAAATCTCAAAATGTGTCCTCTGGTTCTTGTGTGTAGCGTTTGATTTTCTTCAGTGAAGTCTGATTTCTAAAATAGTTGTAATCTTGGCGGGACAACCAACGGAACAGGACATGTTGTTGCCCCGACGTAACAAAGCATGGAGTTGGGACATGAGTCGGCGGGACCCCCAACGGTGAAGGGACTTGAGAAGGGACTAGAGAAGGGGCTTGAGTAGGGACTTGAGTAGGGACTAGAGAAGGGACTTGAGTAGGGACTTGAGTAGGGACTTGAGTAGGGACTAGAGAAAGGACTTGAGTAGGGACTAGAGAAGGGACTTGAGTAGGGACTTGAGTAGGGACTTGAGTAGGGACTAGAGAAGGGACTAGAGAAGAGACTAGAGAAGAGACTAGAGAAGAGACTAGAGAAGAGACTAGGGACTTGAGAAGGGACGGATCGCCAACAGGAGACGGGGAGCTGGAGTCACTAAATACTGATATACATCTGAACATCAGCAGGAGAGGACTCTTTAAAGTAGAGACACTACATATTCAATCTTTATTTCAGACTCAATTCCATATCACATACAAAAAGACAAGACACACATCAATAAATAAGAAAAAAAGCTAAACACAAATCAGATAAAAACAAAAAGATAAAAAAGATAAAATCAGTCCAATCACAGCTAGCCACACATGCTCACTGTCTGTATAGGCTATTGCGCCAATGTCTCCAAATCATGTAAGAGAACCGAGTAGAACTCTTCACAGGGTTGATTAAAATCGAGATAACATGATTGTCCGAGTCTTCTAGGCGACACATGAATTTGTACATTAACTTTCTTAAAAGGGCTCGACAAGTAGGTACCCCCAAGTTAACAAACAGCTGGCTGGCACTGTGCCATCTTGGTACCCTCACCACCAACCGTAAAGCATCATTGTATGCAACTTTTAGTTTTTGTATGCTTCTAGCCTTGTAGTTACTCCACAGGTGAGCCGTGTACAATGGTGCACAGAAAGCTTTAAAAAGTGATACCTTGACATCTACAGAGCACTTGTGAAGTTTCCGCATTAATATGTTTGCCTGGGCATACAGTTTGCAACGTTGTCTATGGATGTTTTTGTCATCTGTGAGATCATCAGAAATATAATGACCAAGGTACTTAATTTCACTGCACACAAGAAGAATGTTGCTACTGAGAATACAATTCATACTGATATACACCTGAACATCAGCAGGAGAGGACTCTTTAACAGCCTGTCCTCCTACAAAAAACGACCAAATAGGTCGATTGTTTAAGCAGTGTTGATCACGATATTACGACCCATAGCCACGTAGCTTTCCCATTATTCATTTCTAGCAGCAGTTTATTACAACCTTTTGTCACGTTTTGTCACGATCGTAATCCCGTGAACTTTAACCTTGCGCATCAATAAAAGTGCGACGAGCCAAGAAGATGAAGATGAAGAAGAAGATGAAGAAGAAGAAGGATTGTTAAAGAGCGTCAGAGCTTTACAAGTGGTAAATCTGATTTCTGTATTTCATTTGATTTGTTTACGCTTTTAATTAATCCTGTCGTTTTTCTACTAATCATGTTTAACCACGATATTTCAGTTTTACGTTTTAGGGCTGGCCCGTGGCATAGGCAGTATAGGCGAATGCATGTTGTTAGCAATAGCATGGCTGTAAAGGTTAGCGCTTAGCGCTTAGCTTATATGCGCTAACGGATATGTATTGCAATATAAGAAGGTTCGTCTACAACAAGTTGTAGGGAGAGTTTTCTCCTTCGCACAAAAGGAGCTAAAATCTTGCCTAAAAACAAAACCCTTGGTAGCACGTGACATAACACATAACAATGGCAAAAGTATGTATATTCAGCTAACCAGACCAGGACATGATATGAACGTAAACAATGCGAAAGGAAATGGCACTTTAATAATAATAATAATAATAGTTGACATTTACATGGCGCTTTTTATAATGCACACACTTTTTCTTTCTTCGAAATGTCACCTAACATGTTGCATTAATGATAGTTAGGGTAAGTTCAACACTTGAATATCATCAGGTCATAGTTGTTTTACTACTTTAAACATTCGCTAATTCAACTTAAGTTTTGTGAAAGCATCACATCTAGTTAAAAAGAGAAATATGTTTCCCTGTAATTACTGATTTACCTGGGACTTGATTGATTTTGGTGCCTGTAGTTTTATTTTGGCGAATGCTTATTTATGAAGCAACAATTAAATTACATGGTAGCACAGCTAATCTGAGTTCATCTGTTTGGTTTTTTTCAGGTCATCTATCAATTCAATTATATGAAGTAGCCTATTATCATAAAAAAATCAACGGTTCTTTTCAGAGCCATATTCCTCTTCCTACTCTCTTTCACCCCTCTCGTTTTCTTGTCTTTTGTTTTGTTTTTCTCCCTCCCTGTATGTCAGTTCATCCTTTGTTTGTTGTTGCCCTTTTTATCCTCACTTAAAAATGTCATCCAAGCAACTGAATGAATGGCTAGAGATAGGGAATGCCCTCGCAGATGAGTTGGCAAATAAGGCAAGTACAACATTATCCAAAAATGTATTATAACATTTACTCAAATGATAACAGACACACACATTACAAAGATGTGTGTGCAACAATTAAGGGAAATATATAATCTCTTTTATATATTAAGATACCAAAGAAACCAAAGAAACCGAAGATACAGAAGATACCAAAGAAAATAACGCAAGGATCAAATGTTTCCTGGAGGAAGAGGGACCTGGATGGGAACATTATAGCCCAACATTGGAATAAGAATCGATCTGGTCTGTAAAATATAATCTAGTTCTAGTGTTTCATTAAGTTTTAATGTCGTTGGTCGGTCCTCAATAATGTTTCCCATATCATCGTACTTTGTTTTATGCAGTTAAACCTTCCAGCTCTCAGAAGTCCCCAGAGGTCGAGGAGACACATGAGATTCCTCTACAGGTCCCAAGTCTTGGTATGCACAATGAATTCTTAAATTATCCTTCAACTTGAAATGTAGGTAATTGTTTGTAGTATGTAATAGCTTTGTTCATGATACATTGTAAAGTGAAAAGCCATGTATGGAATATCTTTTTTAAATTAAACTAAATTCCATGATTTGTTTTATATTTTGTTATTTTAGATCAACATCTTCAGACACTGAGAAACCTGTTGGGTTCTCTCACTGTCCCTGCATCATCAGAAGAAACACCCACTGCATCAACATGGACCCAAAGACAGTTGAAACGTGAACAAAAATTCAGAGCTGCAATGCCAGAGCTCCTTAATTTGAAATTGGCTGCAGAGATTGTCACTACACGTTCCTGTCTCCAATGCAAAACTGCTGATGCTGTGGTCCGGTGCTTGGACTGTGTTCCACCAGGAACTCCCTTTCTTTGTCCGGCATGTGACCCTATTATCCATGGTAAACATGTCTTCCATGACAGGGAAGCCATGTTTGATGGGTTTTACAGACCTATTCCTCCCACATCCTTAGTGGTTGTGGATGAAAGTGGCCAATATGGACTCTGTGAACAAGGTGGGTTCAAATAAGGTATTACATATTCCCTTACCATGGTTTCCTAATGTGCACTACATATACAGCGGCATCATTTTCACCATGTCGGAAGTTTGCTTTAACAGTTAAAATGTCTCAATTTGTATTGACTACATTTCCTAACATGTCCTAACATGCATATGAATCTCTGAAATTGTCTTTGCTGCAGTGTGTCTGCTTCCAATTCCTCCGCCATCCCAAATCTGCTTCTGTGGTCCAAGCCAAGATTTCACCATCATCCCAGGAAAGCAGACCGTGTTGGTGACTATCAATGGTTTGTTGCCACCAGAAGACGATCAAGCAGAAATACAGGATTACTATTATACTTTTGTCCTACATTGCATAGATAGCTGTCAAATTGCACATTTATATTTTTTCTCAGGTCCATACAACGTTCGTCTGCCTTCTGTGTGCTGCCCAATTTGTTCCGCCAAATGGTCCCCGAGCATAGGTGACTTGCTGGGATACAAATACTGGCCAGCAACCGACAGCTGCAAAATTATTTTTAAGTTTGATGTGTTCACATCATTCGAGCAAATGAAATTGGCCAGCCCAGCATTATCCCAGCAAGTATTTATAAAAATGCTTGAACATCGATCGTTTTCCACAGGAAGGGTAAGAATAAAATGTGGTTTTCAAGATTTTTGAATACCAAACTTTTAATTAACCAAATGAATACCATTCTTTTTTCCAGACAGGCAGAATCTGTAGCGATATCTTCCACAGAGTCTTTCGGGAGTTTGCCTTCTGTAATTACAGACAAGAAGATCTATGCCTGGTGGAGCCCTTTAAATGCCCAGCATGCACACCTGACATGCTGGCTATTGCTGTAGATGGCAATAGAAAGCATTATCGCTTCAAGAAGTCCAGAGGGTCAGTGAAATCATATTCTCATTTTAGTTGTTGTTTTATTGACTAAGCTGAATGTCTTTGCTGAAATGTCTAACTTTCCCCAACTCTGCAATTTCTTTTTCCAAAGTTTGTAGACCATCAGAAAACAATGGTTGGTGTGAAATTACACATAATTATATAAATCCAATTCATAAACATTATTATATATGACGCCTGTAAAGTTAACTCAACTTTAAAATGTTAAATGGTTGACGTTAGTTGGATATGTTGGAGCTAAGAACCAGTTTTGGATATAATCGCTTCATGAAAAATGTATTAAATTGCCCAGGAACCTTTTTCTATGCCTTCCTCTGCCCTATTCCATGCCCATCAATATAAAGGATGTACTTTTATTTTTACCTTTTTACAAGAAGTCAGTAAACTTTTCACTAATGTTAAATAATGGTGGCAAAAGACTTTACACAGAATTACAGATCAAATTCACAAAGACCTTTTCCACATTTATGAAAATGTTATGGCAAAAGCAAATTGGCCACATTAAATAGAGGACACAATCAAACTTATGTATGTATGATAATGTTGCTTACAATGTCTTTCTCGAATTTCGCAGGACAGATGAACCGTCTCTATTTGATGGACTGTTCATTGCCCAGGACAGTAAAGTGTCTGCCTTTGTCGACAAAATCAGGAGCCAGATGACGATTGTAAGAATCTATTCAATCCCCTAACCCTTTATTTATTTATCTTAGCACAGGGTTAAATGTAACAGATTGTGTCTATTTCAGAAAAGTGGTCGTGATGTTTGTGGACCGGCAACATTCACAGCTTGCAGAGAAACCTCACACAAGTCCAGGGCCAAGGTGGATGAGGAAGGACTGCAAATAGCTGTGTGCAGACATGGCATCTTACGACAAGGCCTAAATCACTACCGTGGTGAAATATATGCCTACCCAATGTTCCTGCAGAAGGAGCTGGCTGAAGTTGCGAATGCAACATTCTTTTGTATGGATGTTGCCTGCAGGTAGTTATAACTATTGCAAAATTGGAAGTGTTTGTGGGAAACGTGTTATCTATTTAATTCTTGCACATCCAGTAGATGTAAAGCAAAAAAAACATTCATTTGGATAAATGCTGATGTTGGTTACAAGGATTGTACTGGTAATTTTAAGGACCTGGTTTATCTTTTTACTATTATGCCATCATGCAACTGGAAGAGCTAATTGATTTTGTCATTACAGGTACTGGCCTTATTTGGAGAAGATGGCAGCAAAGTTGCCTGAGCTCCAACCACTTACAGAGATGAAACCTTTTCTCTCTGTAATGCACGCCAAGGCCCACACAGGCAAATGCGAGGTACAGTATGCAAATTAAACATTTGTGTCACTAGATTCAAATGTTTTAGAAATTGTAGTGCACATAAGAATATCATGTAGTATATTCTATTCAAGCCTGTGGAATAATTGTAATAGTTACAAATGTTGACAAAATTGTTACAAAAGAGACTGTCACAAGGATAGGCTTCCAAAACCCATTATGTTTATTTTAGTAAATATATCCGCACTGTAGAAATAATGAATGAATAGAGCTTCAAATAACTGCAGTTGTGACATTGTAGTTCAAAGCATAATTCAATATCAGAACATTTTAACTTTCTGAAATTGCTCCTGACACTGATGATAACTAAAGATGTACAGTACAAGAAATTATAATATTGAACTAAATAGCTAGATCTCATTGTTTATGATTCTGAGCAGGTGAAGTGGGGTGACAGAAGCCAGGAAGGTGCTGGAAATACTGTCGGCGAGGAAGTGGAACAGGTTAACAGCTTCCTCTCAAGGGGCAGCTCTGACAACAAAATACATGACCAAATCAGGTTGGTAGAGGAAAACAAATAGTTTTAAGTAGTGCCACATTGTAAAGCTCATATGAATTTTCATGTTTTTGTGTTTACAGCTAGAGCAGATATGATAACCGTGCTGGCTATGCAATGGAACCACAGGAAGGTGGAGAATCTCCACAAGACACTCTCAAAGAGATTTGTCAAAGTAAGACGTCCATGCTGCATTTCAAAATGTATATTAAGACTATCCGAGTTTGTTGTTGTAGTAATTTAACACCATCCTTAGCTACATGTTGTTGAATTGAATGTATTCTGCAATCATTTCATTATGATGGTGCTGCCATGGCACACTGTTCTGCCAAGAGAGTCTCTGTTCTGTTTGTTTTTAATAAAGCACTATAGGTTGATTCATCTGAATTTCTGGATAATAATAATAATAATAATAATAATGTTAATCCTGCTTGATCTTGAAAAAAAAGGGACACTAAGGTGATACTTGCCAACCTTGAAGAGAAGGTGTTTAGCATTTCATGTTGTTGTCTGGTCAGTTAATGTGCATAAAGGAATTCAGTAAAAAACAACCTTCTCAACCAACTGGAACGCATATTCACTTTTTCCTTTGAAACATTCTAACCAGACTACACAGAGAGCACAAACTGAAGTGGACAATCTTGAGAGTCTCAAGCAAGAGCTGAACATCTCCCTGGAGGACACGGAGCAGTGGGTGTTGGAGGTCAAGCAATGGGCAGCCACTGGTATGTTATATGATCACTGTGGTATAGATTTGGTTCCATATTTCCAAACATTTGGCTTCATGTTTTATGATTACACCTTGTTGTTTCTGTTTTCAAGAGAAACATGGAGCCCAGAGTAGCCAAGAGGAGCTCCAGAGAGAAATAGATGAAATTATTTATTCCCTCCGAAGAAAGAAACACGACCTCTATCGACAAAATGGTATTTATTATTACGTTATCTAGAAACAATATTTGTTTCTTGTTGTTGTTGTTTGTATTATTAATATTAGTTTATTTGTATTTTGTTTTACTTTACAGACAGCAACCAAACAAGGCAACGCAAACGGAGAAGACTGACAGAGCTCAAGAAGAAACTCAGAGAGAGGATACTGCAGTACAACACCATTGATGCCTGTTCAGAGAAAATTGACACAGAAGCAGCATGCGGTCTGTCTGAGGATGTCATTCTGCCCTGGGAGGCGCAAGGAGATGGTAAGAAACAACTTGTTTTTGTTTGCCCTAGATATTCCATAAATTCAGTTGAAGTACTAGAATACAATCACCAATGTAACACAGAGCTATCAACATAGGTGTCACAAATCATCATGATCACAACAAATCATTTTAAAATAATTATATTGAAAGGTCTGTATGATGTTGCCCTATCAAGTCTTAATAGTCTAGTCTCACTGGGACAGGCATATCTATGGAAACAGTAAAACCCTTCCTGACCACCCTGAACTGCATACTAATGTTGAATCTCAAGACATACTGAATGTAATTCTGCCAACATAGACAGAATTGAAAAAATTCAGCAAGCGGCGAGGTTGAATTTTTTTTTACCAGATTTTAAGGTTTTGGTCAATTTAATTAAAAAAGATTGAATACAAACTGATATTATTTGTTTTATTAGCCTTACCATTGTGGTTGTTATATTTTGTGTTTTTTCCATTATAGTGGTGAACCTGCGCACAAAGAGGCGACTTTTTGACCAGGTTATGCTGGTCAGGCGTATGGAAGAGGAGAAAGTCATCATTGTGAAGGAGATGACCCAGCATTGTCAAAATCTGAGGCAGGCACTGGACAAACTGGACCGCCTCCTTCATCAGACAAAAGACGACATCAGGAACCAAAGTATGTTCCACAAATACCGATTTATAATATTTGCCACTGCCCCCCTCCCAGTGTCAAATGTCTATCACTGAATAGCATCTGTAATGATTGCATTTTTTCTGAATCACAAATCTTTTTAGCTAATATACAGCCTCGGAGTTAAACATTCAAATTGCTTATATGGAACCAACATCAATGCTAATTAAAAGTTGCCTTACATAGACTGTCATTTTGTCTTTTTATTTTAGTTTCTCCAAGCGATATAACAGAAGAGGGATACAGGGGACTGCACTGCTGTATTTTACACCCTCAATATCTTCTGGAGCAGAAACTGAGCAGAGTCACCAGCACCTACAGCTGTATTGGCTCGGACTCGTCTTTTCTCATGATGGAGGAAGACATTGAAGACGGTAATGAGGACGACGAACAGGACGGTGATGAGGACGGTGATGAGGACAACGAACAAGACGGTGATGAGGACGGTGATGAGGACAACGAACAAGACGGTGATGAGGACGGTGATGAGGACAACGAACAAGACGGTGATGAGGACGGTGATGAGGAAAACTAACAGGACGGTGATAAGGACAACAAACAGGACAACGAACAGGACTTAACAAGTCTATTGTGTTGTATGCATGTCAACGTATTAAAACGAGTATTACGATTGAATGGCTTGTTTATTACCTTTTTTTTTATATGATCCTGCTTTGCATTTACTATGTCTGGTATCCAAGTAAATGCCATTAGCAGTTATCAGTCACCTTCAGATCCGAGTTACCTCGAGGGCCAGAGGTTCCCCACCCCTGGTATAAGGTTTTGGTGATCACCCTTATTATCATCATGTCATTTAATCATGATCTGTTTAATTAGCCAATGCTTACATCCAAAGAATGTGTCTAGACTTTACTCCTACAGACACACACTAACAATACAAATTGAGCTAAGTAATACACTCACGAGCCACTTAATTAGGTACACCTTGCTAGGATGGGTTGGACCCCCATCTGCTTTCAGAACTGCGTTAAGTCTTCATGGCATAGATTAAACAAGGTACTGGAAGCATTCCTCAGAGATTTCACTCAATATTGACCTGATCGCATCACACAGTTTCTGCAGATTTGTCGGCTGCACATCCATGACGCAAATCTCTCGTTCACCATATCCCAATGGTGCACTGTAGGATTTGGATCTGATGACTGTGGACTGTGACATTTGAGTAAAATTCATTGTCATGTTCAAGAAACCAGTTGGAGAATATTTGAGCTTTGTGACACGGTGAGTTATCCTGCTGGAAGTAGCCATCAGAAGATTGGTACACTGTTGTCATAAAGGCATGGACATGGTCAGCACAACCCGGTATCACGGCAAGACGTGAACATGTGACGATTTACCATGATGGGAGACGTGAAGCTGTCACGATTTCGTCCCTTCAAACGTGACATTTACACAGTATTGTTAACGTGGCCCAACCAGTGGAGATATACCCGGAAATGCCAAGCAAATGCTACCCCGACGGTCGGTTGTTATTATTATCAATATTAATATAATAATGATTTCATTTGTAATAGTCACACTCAATTTCGCTAATTTTCTGTTGCCCCAGCTGGTCGGCACCTCTTTTAGCAGATACAAAGGCTATATTCATTTATTAAATCGATGTGTGTGGATGTGGAATTAACGGACGTGACGTTGCACGATTGCGTTACCAGGCAACAGCTTCGGTTCATGTTAATTTATAAACTCTTCAACTCGAACCGTAGTTATATTTTAAAACATTTTAGAAAGCCTCATGAAATATTTTAATGTACATTTTAAATTAAATGTGAAGGAATGTGTGTATAACAAAATACATCCGTCAAAAACAATACCGGAAACAGACGTAGGCAAGATCCTCGGTTATGGCTAGAAAGGATCCTTCTATTGTAAATATGACGTCACGTTCTCGTTGTAACTCTCGTTGTAATCGGAGCGGCTCGGAAACACATCTACAGCAGTAACATGATGCAACATACACATTAATGCAGCAGCAATATTAATAGAGAAACATCAGACATAATAGTAAAACACTGCAAGGGAACATTTTATTGCACCAGGAGCTATCTTGGGACTTTTACTGCGACAACGTTGACTTGCCTGTGAATAAAAAATAAACCATAGTGTTGGTGATCTACAGTGTTGTCATTCTTCTTTGAACACCAGCAAGACCGCTTTTCAACGATCACACTCCCTGTCATTGACATAATTAATAGATAGTTTAGCTTCTCACCATCATTTGCTGTGGCCAACTGATGTTAACGATCCTAACTGAAAGGCTGCCTGCCAAACGTAAACATTCAGCCACGTGACATTCAGCCGAACTCTCGCGAGAGTTTTACACAAGACGGATCCTTTCTAGCCATAACCAAGATCCTCAGCTCGGTGATTCATGGTTTAGCCGCAATGCACGTTGGGAAATGGTGTTTATGCGATGTGAAATCCGAAAACATTTAAAAAAAATAAAATAATACTTTATTCCGAGTTTGCTTGCTTTTCTCTTTGGAGCTAATCACATAACGGCATTGTAATACATGGTTCGGCTGCATTACATATTACATATCTGCCGTAGTTATCTATCTATAGAGCCCTGATGAGAAGACTTCTATACAAACAGGAAGAACTGCCGCCAAAACTGAAAACGTGACGTGGATCACAAATATATCAGCCATTTAACAACATCTTAGATTTATTTTCACACAATATGTCTCCTTGCAATATCAACAGTAATTCGGCTGACTTTTATATTGGATCCAATTGGTAGATAGGCAGTATTTACACCATAACGGCGCACAGCTGATAAACGGGCACCTAGTGGTTAAAGCATGTTATTGAATTTTATTATTATTATTAACTAACAGAATAAGAGACCTGACAGGTGATGGTCAGACGTTGACCTGGCTGCACAGTCACAGAAGCTGGCTGTGTCAACTGTTCACACTTCACACCTGTACAAATACAAAAAAAAGTTATATGACAGATTATCCTGTTAAACAGCAGTATAATAAGTGTTGACTCACTTCCAGCTGCCAGCAGCAGCAGCAGCAGCAGAGAGAACATGATGATGATGACTCTCATTTCATTTAATTTCAAACCTTTATTTATACAGGTGTATCCCATTGAGATCATTGATTTCTTTTTCAAGGGAGACCTGCTCAAGTAGGTTCCACACGAAACATAAAAACATAAACAGAACAACAAAAGGACATCATACAGCACCATTTACATAACTATCCACATAAACAGGTACCAATAGCTTCCGATTGAGTAGCATCCAACCGAGCTTTAAAAACATTTAGTGGCACCAGATTGCTCAGTTTCCATTTAATTTGCAGACTATTCCAAGACAGAGGAGCTGCGCATCTAAAAGCTGTCTTCCCTAAGACAGTCCTAGCAGTTGGCACATTTAATAAAACCACAGCATTCGATCTCAGGCAGTAGCCACTTACAATTTTCCGTGAGATCAGGGAGCAGATATAAGATGGAAGTTTCCCTAACATGGCTTTGTATATAAAAATGTACCAGTGACTGAGCCTCCGTACAGTTAGTGAAAGCAAACCAACCCTTGCATACAGGGTACAGTGATGGGTTAATGCTTTACAGTTTGTCACAAATCTCAGTGCACTGTGATACGCAGCATCTAACTTGACCAGGCAATTGGCAGGTGCATTCATATAGATCAAATCACCATAGTCCAGCACAGGTCAAAAGGTCACAGTGACTAGCCTTTTCCTGGCCTCAAGCAGAGAAACAGGACTTGTTCCTGTAGAAGAAACCTAGCCTAACCCTCAGCTTTTTAAGCAGGTTATTGACATGAAGTTTAGAAATGTGAGACAATCATCAAGCCAGATACCAAGGACTCTGAGAAGACGTGAGCTCCTGATCCCCTTTAATCTCCACTGACAGTCTCTTGTGAAGGCCTTATAACTGTATCACAATGGATATTACTGAGTTTGCATAGAACCAAACGTGTTCACGTGTGAATGTGAACATTAATAGAATATCACCTCCCATCTTCAGAGCAATCTGACTATTATAACATTAGCGTTAAGAAAGCTTAATTAAATATCTGCCTCAACATAAGTAACTGGATCAAAGTCACAGTACAGTCCGCGGCATCACATCATAATGTATCATATATCTCCTTATCTGAGTCAGCTGAGCCGTATCTGGCCGTGCAACACTTACAGTGTCACATACTGTATGCAGAAGTATTATTTTAAGCAACACATTACGAAACACTCGAGTCAAATGTAATTAAAGTCAGATCGTGTCTTAGACGGGGCATATCATAAACCTGTTAATGTACGCATTCAAACACTTTTTCTTTTACCAGCTGTGTTCACCTTGCAGGTGCAGCTATGTGGCTTTTATCCTGGATAAAGTGTTTGAGTCATGGATGTTTAAAGTCTTCATATTTGTCTAATTATATAGTTGACTTTTCATTCAGGAAGTATACGCGCTGCGCTGTCAGTACGCTTCTCCATGTTTGTGATTGGTCGAATGCTCCAGATACCACCCCTTTTATGTGAACGCGCACCTAACTAGATAGGCACGGCTGGCTTGAGCGATCCACTTGATAACCCGTGTCGTAGTGCCGTTTAGCGAGAGGGCGTATGTTTTGGATTAGGCCAACCGGCTAACTCAAACATATCCAGGTTAGGTTGAACCAGTTTCGTGGTATACCCCCCAGGTCTTGTCCTGACTGAGCACAGGCACCTGTAGCCTTGGCTACTGTGCTCTCAGTGTTTTGTCTCCCTGTTCCTGCCTATTGGCGTCAGCTGATAGAGGTGTTGGTTTTATCTTGTTATGCACAATGTTGATTCTTCTCTCAGAACTAGCTAAATATGGGTCTGGGGTAGAGATCTTCAGAATTGGTTTGGCATCTTTTGTGTCAATTCGTGGCACACAACATGTCTTGTGAATAAACCATCAGTTTGCCATCAAAGTTCCTGCTCTCCTCGTGTCTCTCTGACTCCTGTTTCCATTGCTTCAGAAGTTTCCATCGCATATGAAAGATTTTCACATGTTTGTAAATTATTTTGGTTTCAGTGTGTGTGTTTCACATGGGTGAACAGTATATTTATATGTTATGGAATGAAATACAATGTCAGATTAGGGGAAAGTTAGGGGAGTGCATGTTAATGTGTCTGGAGGTGGCGTGTTCCAAAAGTGTTTGGGTTTGTCTGCCGTGTGTGGGCTGCGTTCCATTTCAAATTGCCGCCTGTACAATGTATGCACCAGTCTGTGATATGCCGATGTGCAGGCCCGCCCCTCCATACACGCCGATCACACAGACTGCGTCTGCCTCTCGCCCTCATCTTGTGGAGGGAGCCTCATCTGATGCGCAAATGCGGCGCAATTGAGCGCGCCACAGTTTCTGCTGCGAGGCTCCACTAGCTGTAATCGGCTTGGTGTGTCCAGGGTTTACACACCACCCCCCCGTCGACGCTCGCGAGGGCCTCATCACATCACAGCCCTGCCGATGTGATATAATGTATAGGACCTTTTTCCTCATGGGTGTCATTCACAACAGACCAATCATGACAGTTTTAGAGAATGAGTTTGTATGGATACACTTAAAACATATTTGTATTTGTCTTGGCTTCAGCTCACTGATAACATAAGAACACAAATAGGCACAACACTTACATAGATGTTTTTTTTATATGTATTTTATCACTCCAAAATAGAAAAAAAAAAGTCAGCCATATTTAACTGGAAAAGTTTTCCTTTGGCTCCCAGGAATTTTTCCACTTCGCCCCACTGTAAAACAGAAACAGTCAATCAATCAATCAATCAATGTTTATTTATATAGCCCAATATCACAAATGTTACATTTGTCTCAATGGACTTCACAGTTTGTACAGAATATCAGTATGACAATACTGACACAGCAAAAAGTATTACTTTTTGGAATATGTAGTTCTACAGTATGTTGACAATGCTATTTCAAATGAGAAGATATACTAAGTCACTCAAAAATATCATGATGAAAGTGCAGTATAATGTATATATTTATATATAACACGTACATCATATATAATACAAGGTACATTTTTTATTTCAAAGTCAATGTTTCATTTGACCAATTCTTTGAATTTGCTGTCTTATCAATGCCCAAACATACAGCACTAAACTTAGACAACTGCCTGCAAGACTGCACACAGAAATAATACTACTTATTACTACTAACTATACTTATAGTATAATTGTTAAGAACAAATGTAACAAGTCAGTAATTACAAAAGAGATCAAATACCATCCAGCCTCACATATCAATCATTTAACCTTTAGTGATATTGATCAATGATAAACTCTATTGTATATTTTAATTTCTATTTCAATGTAGGCTACTTCCCTGCTTATGTGTTACAATCAGACAACGTTTCTAGGGCGCGATGTCTGAATGACGAAGGGCAGAGAACTTGGATGTCTTACTTTATGGCGCAAACGTCTGATAGAGCCATTGATGACATGGCTCCCCACCCCCATGTGATCAACTAAATTCAATTTACTGCTGAGGAACCCAAAATGTTTAAGTTAGTGATCTCAGGGTTGATGAAGTTGGTTGGTAAGACTACTTTGTGGCCCCTGTTCTGCCAGACCCATCAGCTACACTGAAGGAAACTTCAGATTAGATACATACCATCCAGAGCAAGACTGCCACTGCACCAACACCTCGGTATGGCCCTGAGTAAAGAAACACAGATTTTAGGTAAACTTCATTTTTTTCAAATGTCATACATGTAAATACAAAAAGTCCAGTGAAATCAAATGATAATTTGAAATAATAGTAGGTACGATTAACTCAAACATATGAAGGACTGTAACATAGTCAATAGCATTTTCCCCATCAGTTTAATATTTTGGAATACTATTATTATTTAAAAAAATATTTGTACTGCCAAGAATAGGAATTCACCTACAAAGGATTACAAGAAAAAATGTAATATACAAATAAATGGCTGGACATGATGCATTAATGCGACATGAAGCATTACACAAGTACCTCAACCTTAAATTAATAATAAATTATTGTTACTGTAATTTCAATATTTACATTAGCAGTCATGCTTAAGACTGAAACACTCCTTTTAAACAAAGTATACGAAAATCCAATAAGATAAGACTTGGTTCCACGGAAACATTATTGTCATTGTTTATTTATTTAAAAATATTTTCTAAACAAACCTCCCTGATTCGTTCCCTCAGTAGTTTTTTGTAGGGGAAAGTGTCTGACCCTTGATGAATGGGACATTCTGCAAGGAATTAAAAGATGGTAATAAGTTGAAGTTCAGCAATAACCTCCTAAACATTGCCTAACATCACATTGTGCTCAATTAAACTGTTCAAAATGGCACTGAGACTTTTGATACTGCAAAGTCTTAAACAAAACAAAAGGTGGTGTATTCTAATTGTACCGATGATTGTTTTCTCTCTCTTTAACTCATTCAATGTGCAAAATCAAACACAGTTTCAGTCGATGTAAATAAGATAATTACTAATTAACCCGCACATACCATTAATTGCCACTTTATTCCTCGTTGGTCTTCTTTTCTGTGAGGAAGACACTGAGGAGAGAGCAGGAGTCAGGCCGGAGGAGAGAGCAGGAGTCAGGCCGGAGGAGAGAGCAGGAGTCAGGCCGGAGGAGAGAGCAGGAGTCAGCCCGGAGGAGAGAGCAGGAGTCTACCCGGAGGAGAGAGCAGGAGTCAGCCCGGAGGAGAGAGCAGGAGTCAGGCCGGAGGAGAGAGCAGGAGTCAGCCCGGAGGAGAGAGCAGGAGTCAGGCCGGAGGACACAGGAGTGAGGAAGAGAGTGAACTCAGTGTCAGTCTCGGTGGTAAGAGGTACAGACAAGTCTGATCCTGGGTCTGCGGCCATTTCTGCCTGTGTGGTACAAGGGCCCTCAGGTTCAACTGCCAAAGTCACTATTGAGAAGAAAAAAAAGTAGACGCATGGTGAGTAAATGACCAAGTATAATCCGCCATATATATTTATAATCTGAGTAATTACAGCTAAAAATGAAACAGCGGAACATCAGTGATTCTGTGTTACAATGGCGTTTGTTAGCAACCAGGAAATGACACCACTAAGGACAAACAGATGAGAATGCTGCGTGGGGTCTGGGTGCCGTGTTGGCGGGACGTTGGGGGGCTCGCTGCTCCGCCCTTTTAGGCTCGAGGAGCAGACAGTGTGAGCTGGATTACTGGTGTTGTTTCCTGGTTGCTGTGTGGGGTCTGCGAGACAGCGAGGAACTCAGCCTGAGCGCACACACACACACACACACTCACATCCAGGCTGTGAGTGTGAGTGCGTGTGTGCGTGAGGAGATCCACGGAGCCTCGGCTGAGAAAAGATAAGGCTGAGTGAGTGTGTGTGAGCCGGTACGTCACTATGCCCGTTACGTCACTATACTCAGGAAGATTTTTTTTTGAAAAAGAGCAGCATAGACAGGTATTTTCTGTGTTAGAGTTTTACTCGCTACAGGGTGTACTTTGAGGGTTTGTGACTCTGCAGACCGTTTACATGCAGGAAAAGCTTCATAACACAGAAGGGGACGGGTAATAACCAGAAAAGCATGACATGGGCCCTTTAACTGACAAAACAAGACATAACGACATATTTGTACTACTTGGTAAACAGTGATTCACATTTTTTTACATTTAAAACCAGATAACTGGGCAACTAATTTACAAAAAATGTTAACAGATAAATTGCTGAAATATAGCATGCAGATTTGTATACTTTACCATTAATAAGGCTTTCGTAAATCCTCTTTATGGTAACAAGTGCATTGTTACCATCTTCTGTCTCGATTTGCCATGGACAGATGCAATCGGCAAAAACCATTTGTGCCTCTCTTGGCAAGAAGGAGGATGGGACGCCGATCTAACATTTTCCATTTGTGGAGCTGGAACACAATGGACACAAAAAAACAAGAAATATTATGTACACAACAGTTCTAAACATTTTCACACACCTAAAGCCATTATAACTCCATTT
Source organism: Notothenia rossii (assembly GCF_949606895.1). Classification (NCBI taxonomy): domain Eukaryota; kingdom Metazoa; phylum Chordata; class Actinopteri; order Perciformes; family Nototheniidae; genus Notothenia; species Notothenia rossii. Next base: position 125,148 of record NW_027640206.1, read on the forward strand.
ATTTTGCCTAAGTGAAAAATGCACTGATGTGATACGTGTGCACATTGAGGAAGGCACCCCACAATTAACCAGGTGTGATTTTAGACCCCTTTTAGGGGAGCCCCTAAAAAAGAACTGTAAAAAAAAAAAGAAGTTTATCGAGCTCGGGTTCACTTTGAGTTTTTTTTACATGGGCATAGTTATTTTTATATGGGTTAGGGATGCCAGCGATTATTCTATTTTTCGAATATTCGTTACAGTCTCCATAATCGAAAATTATTTTTAAAATTCGATTTTATTTATATATATTTTTATTATTATTTATGTATTTCTTTTTTTTCCTGGCTTAGTTTCAATTCGGCGGCGAATAATCAATTAATATTCGCCAGGGCTGTCCGATTTTGATCATGGTCAGTTTCTGGCATGCCTAATATTTGTCCATTTAATTCTCACATTCAGATATCTGAATAAGCTACATTTAGCTTTGAAACATGTCAGCAAGCTATAACCTATATCATTTCAGGTTCAAAGTTCCGCATTAACAGCACTTCAGATGTAAAGCTGGTGTTACAGGGGAATTTTTAAAGGACTGTTCGAACACGGCTCAAAGTCAGAGACTCTGGTAAGCTTAATGAAAGTGCTTTTAAGGGCCTCTTTATTAATACTAACTCTTTCCAGGTCTTGATTGTCTTTCAAGCACTATATTAATATGGGCTGGTTTTGATTCACTGACATTCTTGGTTTTACCATTTATTCAAAAATGTATATGATATTTCATTCATTTTACTTTTGGAAACCATAGTCACATAATTATGTGTTTTCTATACTATGAAGTTCCAAAATAAAATATAAAACACCAAAATGCAGGTTTTTTTGTAAGATATAATTAGAAAAACATGTACATTGAAGCTCTGATTCTAGGAATTACCACTGGCCTGAACTATGTTACTTCTGGTTAAGAAATAATGTTTTACTAAAACTGGGTGCTTGCAAGTACAAACACTATCTAACATCAGTTCGAAAAAATGTGTTATGCCTTTACAGCTTTAAATACAACGGTGACAACAATTTTGCTTAACACATTACATGAAGTGCAGTAATCGTGCACTAGTCTGTACTTCTCACATAAACTTACTTAAGAAATTAGGATTATTTTTAAAAAGTAAATGAGGGCGACTGTTGGAAAGTATAAATCAATTCAGTAATTTAACAATTTGTATAAAAAGATTAAGATCAGGGATTATTTACACACTTTTTTATGATAACTGACATCTGCAAGAGAAAAAAGCTTACCAGTAAATGTGTCGAGTCATACACTTTGTTGACACTGTGGTTTTTCTTTTGCGTGGCCTTCCACTCCTGTGCAACCTTTTCTTTTTGCTTGGAGAGTTTCTCTTTGTAGGGTTGGATGGCACCACATTGTTTGCATTTTTTACTTGCTACTCCTATGCTTTGCCTGCATGTCTGGCACACTTTTTGAGTAGGCGTCTGTAACAGAAACACAGATAATGTCAGGGAATACCAAAAATAAGAATACTATACTACAAATGTTTACAGGATTCATGTATTTTATTATATCGTGAAAAATCTTGTTAAAACAATGAACTCATGTTTTTTTATCTTTTAGATAGGATGAACAAAAATCACAAGAGTAAGGAAAACAATGTTATACAGAGTCAGTCACATGTTTAAAGTGACTGTTATGAACAACCCTAATCTGTCAATATCTGGTTGATCCAAAAGTTGATGCTCCATCATCACAGAAAATAATACTAAAATCATCATTACCAGGGGTGTATTGCTAATTCTATAAGTTCTGCACGTGTGCACGCGCAGTTGTGGCTTGTTTTGAAGCTTATGTAACTACTGTCAATTAACACTCCAGCCAGAATCAACAAAGAATGGTCATTTATTAAGTCTGCATTATTGAATAAATGTGTGATTCTTACAGTAAATGCTGCACACAGCTGCGTGATAGTTAAGTGATCAGTGAAGGACCTTTATAAACTAACTCCCTCCTGCTGAGGTACAAAGGTTACTATATAAAAAGTGTGCACATGTATTTAGTATCCTATCCATGTGAATATGTTTTAAGTGGGGGTGGACCTCATGTCCTCTAGGGGGGTCCGGAGGCCCCCGTGAAGTTAAATGCATCAATCTTGTGCACTTGAGGGCAAAATTAACTAAATCTATGGATACATCTGTCAACACCCATATGAAACTTAACTGTATACATTTCAATAATAAAAAAAATGATAAGAATAATACTTTTTTTAAATGTATCTTTGTGCATATTTAACTATTTACTGTTTTGTTTTTTTATGCATTTGTTGTATGTCCAATAGTATGAATTGTAATGATTTCATCGATGTTTTAGATTCATTCGATTTTTTTTAGGGTGCTGTGTGACGTTGAACCTGCGACCTGCAACCTGTGACCTATGAACCTGTATTTGTATACTACCAAAGGAGCTATTGAACCTAAGAACTTGAATTTCCGACTCCTATTGTGGAACATTACAATAATATAAAAGTGTGCCTTGGAAATATGTATTTCCATATATGGTGACCAAACTGTTTCAGACCCACTGAGATAACTTAGACTAAAGTTAACTGTGTAAACATTACATTAGGTACATTAGCCTCTTAGCCTATCCGTTATCATAGCTAGCTAGCACCAGATGCTAACAACCATCCCCGTTTTAGGTGCCGGAGCGGTGTTTCGGCAGTATTACACCCCTGGTCACTCTTCACTTAATAGATAAATAGTATTTAATATAGTTATAAAGAATGTGACGTTTGATAACATTTGGATCAACCGCATGAACCGATGGATCACATAACTTCCATGCTCACGTTAACGTTAGCTGATTCTACTTTTGGCTAATTTAGCTTTGCTATCATTATTCCTAGGTAAACATAGTAATCTTAGTCACTGTACTAGACGACAAAATAAAACAACATAATACATATCCCAAAATGAATATACTTTTGATATCTGACTACTCACGTTTATTAGCTTGTCTGGGAAATAAATGGATGTTGTCTGATGCAGTGACGAGTCCAAAACCCCGGTAAGTTAGCATTTGACCACTTCCGGTTCCCTCGCGTCAGAACCAATGAGATTTCTCCATAGGATTTGGGAAAATAGCTCGAAATAAGGTCTGTGGTCGACACAAATTTAAGAGACGGATCACGTTTTGTTCTACGACAGACAGCCGTGATTTTTGAAGAGTGTACGTGTCTGAAAAACGATGGTTGTTAACTGAAGTTGTCGAGGACGTTGTACGTCATTACGCCGCCTCCCGTTGATTTAAAACGCGCCCGTGGGTCGTAAAGGTATACAGGCTGACGCACCCGTTGATTGAAAACGCTGCTCTGGGTCGTATTAATGGGTCGGAAAACGAGGAAAACAATCGACCTATTTGGTCGTATTAGTTGGAGGACTTGTTGCTCTTTAAAGTAGAGACACTACATACTGATATACACCTGAACATCAGCAGGAGAGGACTCTTTAAAGTAGAGACACTACATACTGATATACACCTGAACATCAGCAGGAGAGGACTCTTTAAAGTAGAGACACTACACACTGATATGGACTGTACTTATATAGCGCTTTATCCAGTCTTTAAGACCCCTCAAAGCGCTTTACATACTATATGTCATTCACCCATTCACACCCATTCATACAGAGCAGTGTACCTTACTCTAGGACCTAACATTCACACACATTCACACACCGTTGGCCATGCCATCGGGAGCAACTCAGGGTTAAGTATCTTGCCCAAGGATACATCGACATGTTGACTGCATGGGCTGGGATCGAACCCACAACCTTCTGGTTGAAAGACGACCACACTCCCTCACAGCCACAGTCGCCCTGTATATATGATATACACCTGAACATCAGCAGGAGAGGACTCTTTAAAATAGAGGCACTACATACTGATATACACCTGAACATCAGCAGGAGAGGACTCTTTAAAGTAGAAACACTACATACTGATATACACCTGAACATCAGCAGGAGAGGACTCTTTAAAGTAGATACACTACATACTGATATACACCTGAACATCAGCAGGAGAGGACTCTTTAAAGTAGAGACACTACATACTGGTATACACCTGAACATCAGCAGGAGAGGACTGTTTAAAGTAGAGACACTACATACTGATATACACCTGAACATCAGCAGGAGAGGACTCTTTAAAGTAGAGACACTACATACTGATATACACCTGAACATCAGCAGGAGAGGACTCTTTAAAGTAGAGGCACTACATACTGATATACACCTGAACATCAGCAGGAGAGGACTCTTTAAAGTAGAGACACTACATACTGATATACACCTGAACATCAGCAGGAGAGGACTCTTTAAAGTAGAGACACTACATACTGATATACACCTGAACATTAACAGGAGAGGACTCTTTAAAGTAGAGACACTACATACTGATATACACCTGAACAGCCCTTTAAAATCAGTCCAATCACAGCTAGCCACACATGCTCACTGTCTGTATAGGCTATTGCGCCCTCATTTAAACCCACAAGCAGCTGCCCTGACCTATTTGCTGCCCCATAGGCAATATTTGAGCTGATTTCTCAAGCACCGCATTAGCAGTGATGTCACACACTCACAGCTGCTGGTGTTTGGAGCCCTCTAATGTCAGAAGTAGGACTTCAGATTTTGTATTTCTTTCAGTCAAACCCTGTCCTTGCGCTTAGATTTGCTCTGCTTCTGCTCCAACTGTACGCTTGCACTCACATATATTGCTGCTTGCACAGATTTCCTGTTTTCCAGTTTAAAACCTTCTCCTCGGCTCGCACTTAGGCTGCTCCTGTGCCCTGACTGCGCTCGTCAAGTCTCCTCTCAGATTTCTGTAATCTGCTCGGCGCTTGGATGTTTTCTGTGGAAAAACAATTTCAAAGTCCCTCAACCAATATGAGGCCAGGTGAAGGGTCGTCTTGCTGGTGCGTTCGCTTTATTTATTAAAAGCGTCCCGTAAGGGCGGTTACTCTTTAACCAGGTTCATAAACTCCCTCCACGGCTTTATTAAATGTGGCCTACTTCACTTGCTTTATTTACGACTTTTTATTTTAATGGTACTATTAACGTTAACTTTACCTCTTGCAAATTAATTTGGTAGTCATATTTGCGGCACATCTATGATAATAACTGCTTGAAATGTTGTACATTTCGTGAACCCTGTTGCTAGGCAACTGACAACACATGTGTTTCCTTTTTTCTTAGTTATTTCATTGTTTAGGAAGGGGGAAATACATAGCCGTGGGAACATGTTTGAAATGGGGGGTGCTGTGGGGATGACACCAGGGCCGGTTTTCACCAATTTGCTGCCCTAGGCAAGATTTTAGCTGGCAATGAAAAAACCACTACAAAAGACCAATACACTACAAACAGAGAAACGTATTGATATGGTGGACAGCTTATATAAAAAGGCTTCAAATGTATTTAGTATTGCCTGTACATGTTTTAATTTGGGGGTGGACTTCACATGCTCTAGGGGGGTCCGGGGGGCCCCCCCGGGAAGATTTTTTTAACATTTTAAAGTAAAATGCTTCAATCTGAGCGCCCAAACTAGAGACTGATCTAGGGAATACAACTCTAAAACACCCATATGAAAATGATCGGTTTGCATTTTAATAATCAAATAAATATGTGAACATATCCAATAACCCATAGCCAATAACAATAAAATGTAGGCTAACTTGTTTTATTTTTGTGGTTCATTTATATCTTATTTTATCAGTTAACATTAATTAATTTATGCACATTGTTAAATATCTCCAGTTTTAAACAATATTTTTGGTTTACTGTCCTATAGTATACATTGGAATGATTTCAAACCTGTTTTTATTTATCCTAATAATTATAAAGGAGTGCCTTGGAAATATTTGTTTACATAAATTGTGATCAAAACGTTTGAGACCCACTGAGATAACTTAGAATAAAGTGAACTATCTAAACACTCAAGAGACCTTTACCTCACTGAGCCTCTCAGTCTGACAGGAGAGCTCTCCCTCCACATTATTGTAGATATACAATCTATTGCTTCTTATATCCGTTAGCGCAGCAGAAGCTAACAACATTCCCCGCCGGTACCGGTGCACCCCCTCTCTCTATCTCTTTCTCTCACGCTGGCTGTGAGCTGCGGGCACCTGATAAGCCAACGTCCCCCACTTTCATCACTTACAGCGGCCATCGTACAGGGCAAATGGAAAATGTAACCGGGGTGAAAACGGTGTTATCTTTACTTAATTATGAATGTTGTTACATCAAGGCTGAAAATTCTTTTTTTTTGGATTATATTTGTATTTAATATTGTGGAAGTGCAGTTTCCCTGTCCTCCACCAGGTGGTGCTGCAGCGCCCTCAGCACCCATACTTCCCACGGCCCTGGGGAAATATAATTTTTCTTCATGTCATTTTTAATTTAAGATCATATGTTGCCCTCACTAAGTATAGATACAGTTCATGTTACACAATGTATTGTGCATTATTTTCTCTGAAGCAAATGTAGTGAGGGCAACTTACGATCTTAAATAAAAAAAATACATGAAAAAACGTTTTTTTTTATTTTTTTATATTTCCCTATATATAAATATTTATTATATATATTTTTCCTCCAGAGTTTCTCTACCACGCATTTTAGACATCCCTTTATTTATTTTTTATTTTATTTAACCTTTATTTATCCAGATAAAAGCATTGAGATATAATTTCATTTGCAATGCTGACCTGGCCAAGAAGGCAGCAACGTTACACATAACACAAACATATAAAATACAGAGAACATTACTAAGAAAACAAAAGACGAAAAAGCAGTCACTACATTGAGCACATTAGGACAATAAGAAAGGTGCACTACTTATTACTGCAAGAGCAGCTGGTGGTAAGGACTTCAGACAACTTCAATTTAAAACATGTTATTGAGACAAGTGCCGTCAGTTTGATGCGTGATTGAAGGTCATTCAAACACCAAGGACCATAATGAAAAAGACTCCTTTTCCCAGCCTCAGTCAGGTACCTGGAACCGTACCTCCAAAATTACATGAAAAAACGTTTATTTCTCTTTTGTTATATTTCCCTATATATAAATATTTATTATATTTTTTTTCCTCCAGAGTTTCTCTACCATGCATTTTAGACATCCCTCCTCATCTCCCTCTATTTCAGCCCTGTTAGAACCTTCATGCTGATTCAAGACACATCAGCTTAGGTTTGTGCCTGAATATTGCAAGGGTGTCACAGTGACAATATATGTACATAGACATAGCCTACAGAAACACACACACACACACACACACACACACACACACACACACACACACACACACACACACACACACACACACACACACACACACACACACACACACACACACACACACACACACACACACACACACACACACACACACACACACACACACACACACACACACACACACACACACACACACACAAACAACTTGTTCACACAAGTTTTTTCCACCAGGCTGTAAGGAGGCTGAATTCTCTAGAAAGTTGACTTTGACTTCCCTGGAGAAGAGGTTAATTTGTTTTTCTTCTGAGTCATCAACTGGGTGGGTGAGTCAAACGGAACAAGGAAACACACCAACAGTCTGAAGACCTCTGTCTAATTTGTAATCTATTCACACAGAGGTGAAGATATTTAGTGAAGCAGAACAAAATAATCTTGCAGTATTTGTTGTGGCTCTTATGTTGCATTTGCTTTTATTGATTTCTAAAAGAAGTGTCGTCAGTTGACTTTGACTTCCCTCCATGGAGATGGAAATGCATTTCTCTAATGTTATCAAAGTGGGAGTTACCCAACAAGTGGGGAGCATAGAGTTAAATGGAACGAGGAAACACACCAACAGTGACTGAAGACCTGCATCGCTACTTTCCTGACATGAACAATTCTCTGCAGTCTCATATAAAATGCTTTACCTATTTATTTCAAAAATGATTTTACACTATGTGTTACATTCATTCATAATACAGTGATATGATATGATATGATATATATGATATGGGTGTTGATGTGAGGATGCTCAGAGAGGAAGTTAAGTGTTTCATTTGGATAACACATATTTTAAGTAAAGCAACATTAAACTCCATACCTGTGGAGTTGTTGATACTGATTATCATAATAATAATAATATTTAAAAAAACAGTGATGTATTATTGATTATTTTGAACAAATATAAAATAGCCTGCATAAGTAAAGACTTTGCACTCTGGAGAAGGAAGTGCATATCATAAATGTTTTTTCAAAGCCTTCACAAGAATTTGGATAATATTTCATCAGAAATAAACAGAACTCATCAGGATCATGTGAGGGTTGTGGATACACCTGCAGCTCCACCCAGCATGAAGGAATATCCAGAGTATTCACAGTTGTCTAACTTCTCTTAGTGACAATGGCAAATATTATCGCAGGAGGATGGAGCTGGACAGAGGATGCTACTTTTTACATTGTTTTATTTGACTGTTGCCTCTGTGTATAGTGTCCTGTCTGTCTGTAACTTTGGGTGGTAGTGTTACCACTGAACAGGTCTCTCTTGAGAATGAGACCTTGTGTCTCAATGAGATTCACCTGTATAAATAAAGGCTAAATAAAAATTAAAAAACTGAGGAGACTCAGAAGATTTGTGATGCGGTGAGTTCTCAATCTACGTTAATTCTTTCCAAGCTCCACAGACTACCCTCTGGTCTGGCCTAATGATACACTTTTATTTCAATGTTACACAGGCGAAGGATCAAGTGGAGAAAGAAACCGACAAAATGTATGTGATGTACAAAGCAATGAAATTTCGGCAACAAATTTTGGCAGGAGAAAACCTCACGTAAAGGTAAGGTCTACACACTACAGGAAAGAGACAAAAACCCAAAAAGCAGAATAGGGCTCTTTAAATCTAATGCCAGGTCCAACTCATCGCAGGACAGTTTACTGCAGTTTGACAGAAGCTTCACATTTATCAGATTTATATTTTCAGATACCACACCCAAACCCCCTACATGGGTAACTCAGGGCGGACCTCCATGCTTTCCACAGGCGTATCAAGCTCAAGGACCACTTCCTGGGGAGCCAGGGGCGGGAGCCTGTCCCGCTCACCGGACCCTCCACCTGGGAACCATACACTGATACATCAACACCTGAAATAACACAACTCATCAATAAGAACCTTGACACACTCAGACATTGGCGCCCCCTTCCACAGAGTACACCCAACATTAGCCAGGAACATAGAAATATTATTAAAACATTAGGTAACAGCCAACACATAGTCATTAAACCAGCAGACAAGGGGGGCCAAATAGTCATACAGGACAGGGACGATTACATCTTAGAAGCACATAGACAATGAAACAGTTTAGTGCAGGATGTACACATATATTAATATGAGGATGTGCAAAACAGATAAACTAATTAAACTTTATTCAAACATTAAATAATACTTTAGATGAAGGTCTTCTTTTAAATAAGAAAAAGCTTTGGGGGTATCTAAAGATAATTATTAAGCCTGACAAAGCACTTAATGTCTAATATATTGATTTCCTGCCATGTTAACTATGTTGAAGCACTTATTTTAACTGATATTATACACATTAATTATACTCTTATGTATGTAGATAGAATAAGAAATGTGCAGAATTTGACAGTTTAATGGTGGAGGTATACACACATATTGATAGATTACATTACATTGCATTTAGCTGACGCTTTTATCCAAAGAGACTTACAATAAGTGCGTTCGACCAGGAAGATAGATGTCTTGTAATGCACTGTTGAGGAACCTGCGACCCAAGTTTTCATTCATTGCATAACTACACCGTAGTTGTGTATATGATATGTCAATAAATCTTAGAAAATCTTGAAATCTTGAAAGGGATGTGCAAAATAGCCATAATATACGGTTTTTAATGAACTATTATTAGAGAATAACGAGTAATGAATATACTTTATAGGGATCTGCAGATAAATGTTTAGTCTTCTCAAGCACCAACTATCAAATAGCTCTCCTGATTGTTGGAACTTGACAATCACCTGAATTTTACTCAGGTGTAACTAAAGTCTGATTTAAGGGTTGTTTATATTTCACATCATTAATCAGAATCTGGAAAGTAACTAAATTAAATGTAGTGGAGTAAAAATACCAGGTTAACCTCTGAATTGTAGTGGAGTAGAATTACAAAGTAACAATGAGCTGTCATGTGGGTATATATTAATGCTGCCCATTATGGACACAAGCGATTTCCCCCCATTTATTAATTATATGTTTTACATTTGCCATAGAACATGTCGCGAAACACAATAGCCAGCATGTGTAGTTCTGGGGGGGCGTTGGATTCCAGTTTTGGATAGTCTGCCGTGGTTTCGTTCCATTTCAAAGAGCTGTTTGACGCTCGGCGTAACCTTGGCGCACTGCCACTCCAACATCCAATCCCAGCGCTTGAAGATTAATCACGGGGACTATTCCAAACGATAGCTGGGGATTATGGGTAGTGTAGCGTCTTCGGCCATCCTAAACTCCGAAATGTTTTTCGGTTATCATATCGCATTAACACCATATCCCTACATGCTTTGCGGCTAAAACATCCAATCAACGAGCTCAAACCATAGCTGAGGATCTTGGGTAATCAGTTCAGTGGCTGTGTATAGCAATGATGCTCAAAATGTCCCTTATAGGCCTACGTCTGATTCCGGTTATTTTATTTTGAAATTCAGTTCCTGACGGACGCCAAAAAAGCCAGAGATTATGGAATTAGACAAATAAATTTAAAAAAGGATAATTGTGTGTTATTGTTGAGTACATAACAGTGTGTTATTTAGAAAAGAATAACAAATTAGAAGGAAAAAAAGATTTAAAAAATACAGATTTCAGTATTCTGAGACTCTACATTTTTTGGGGGTGCTATGGCTATCCTGGGGGGGGTGCTTCAGCACCCCATAGCTCCCCCCTGGCGCCACCACTGACACACACACACACACACACACACACACACACACACACACACACACACACACACACACACACACAACTTTCGTCCCGACTAAAGAACATTTTCTTCCAGGCTGTCAGATGGCTGAACTCTCTTTTAAGTTGACTTTGACTTCCCTGGAGAAGTAAACGCATTTCTTTGTGAATAAATTATTCGAATGAGTGGGTGGGTGAGTCAAACGGAACAATTTATGATTTCTAAAGAAGTGTCGCCAGTTGACTTTGACTTCCCTGGAAATGCATTTCTCAAAAGGTTATCAAGGTGGGAGTTATCTAACAATGGGGAGCATACAGGTTTAAGGAAACACACCAACAGTGACTCAAGACTTGCACGCTCCTTTCCCTGATTACAATTCTCTGCAGTCTCATATAAAATGCTTTACTTATTTATTTCAAAATGATTATACACTATGTGTTACATTCATTTATAATACAGTGATGTGCAGTTGTGTGTTGATTTGAGGATGCCCAGAGAGGAAGTTAAGTGTTTCATTTGGATAACACATATTTTAAGTAAAGCAACATTAAACTCCAAACTTGTGGAGTTGTTGATACTGATTCTCATAACAATATAAAAAAACAGTGATGTATTATTGATTATTTTTGAACAAATATAAAACTATGTAAACTGCCTAAGTAAAGACTTTCCACCCTGGAGAAGGAAGTGCATTTCATAAATGTTTTTCAAAGTCTTCACAAGAATCTAGATAATATTGAATCAGAAATAATCATAACTCAGGATCATGTGAGGGTTGTGGATACACCTGCAGCTCCACCCAGCATGAAGGAGTATCCAGGTGTGGGCTCTCTGTATAAATACATGCATGCATTTGATAAAAATTCAAAACACTTGTGACACTTGACAGTTGACTAACTTCTCTTAGTGACAATGGCAGATCAAGTTATTTGTGGAGGATGGACCGAGACACAGGACGCTGATGAGGACACTCAGAAGATTTGTGATGCGGTGAGTTCTCAATCTACGTTCATTCTTCACAAGCTCCAAAGACTACCCTCTGGTCTGGCCTAATGATACATTTTTACACAGGTGAAGGATCAAGTGGAGCAAAGAACCAACCAAAAGTATGCGGTGTACAAAGCAGTGAAATTCCGTTCACAAATTGTGGCAGGAATAAACCTCAGCATAAAGGTAAGGAATATTGGGATTTATGAAAAAAAAGTGTGAAAGCCTCAGATAGCGTGTTTGTCTTTATATCATTGTGACGGAGCGTATCACATGAGTGACTGACTCCGCCACTGACAGCCAACACACACACACACACACACACACACACACACACACACACACACACACACACACACACACACACACACACACACACACACACACACACACACACACACACACACACACACACACACACACCCCAAACATGTCGGAGAAAAGACGGAGGCGCATCACTTCCGTGTTTTAAATTCATGCTATGCAATTTCTTATTTATTTTACGCTTGTTAATTATGGGGAATGATTATGTTTAAGAGGTGGTTAACCTGTTTATCTTTGGGTCGGATTTTTATGTTGAAATGTGGTTTGGAGTTTAATTGTTGTCACCTGTTGACGGTAAGCCTGGTGGGAGGGGCTATGGGTTAATAAGGGACGGGGTTGGCCCTGGAAGGGTCACTCCGAGAATGTTGCAGAGAAGGCAACAACTGATCACGTTTACTCTCCGGGAGTGATGGACGGTCTGATTTGGACGTTTTTGTTTGTTTGTCTAAGTAGTGCTGGTTCGCTATTTATTTTTTTGCTGTTATAAATAAAGTTTTTTGGATCTTAAACAACCGACTAAGCCTATGTATCTAATGGACGAATAGAACCCCATCACAATCATATACAAGATGAATCAATTCATGAACCAAATACATTACTGACAGAAACTCCCTCTGTAGGGAAGACAGGGATTTTAGCCTTTGCAGACTACATGCACTAAAACCTATAGAACATACAGGACAGAGACAAAAACCCAAAAAGCAGAATAGGGCTCTTTAAATCTAATGCAGGTCCAATTCATCGCAGGACAGTTTACTCCAGTTTGACAGAAGCTTCACATGAATCAGATTTATATTTATATTTTCCCTCTCTTTCCTGCAGGTCTTTGCTGGAGAGGAGGACTACATTCATCTGAGGGTTTTCCAACAACTTCCTTGTTATGGAGGAAAGGTTGAGCTGGTCAACGTTGAAGAGGGAAAAACCAAACATGACCCCCTGGGCCCTTTTCCTTACTGTTGACATGACCTTTTTCAACAGTGTAACACTTAAAGGCAGCAGTCTGATATTAAAATGCTCTTCTTCTTTATCCTGAAATGATTAAACAATGATTTTGAATCTGTCACACAGAGATACAGATATTTGGTGTTGGGTAGCAGAAAGTTGAACGCATTTCCTTTTAAATAAATAATAAAGAAAGCATTACAAATCTCAAAATATGTCCTCTGGTTCTTGTGTGTAGCGTTTGATTTTCTTCAGTGAAGTCTGATTTCTAAAATAGTTGTAATCTTGGCGGGACAACCAACGGAACAGGACATGTTGTTGCCCCGACGTAACAAAGCATGGAGTTGGGACATGAGTCGGCGGGACCCCCAACGGTGAAGGGACTTGAGAAGGGACTAGAGAAGGGGCTTGAGTAGGGACTTGAGTAGGGACTAGAGAAGGGACTTGAGTAGGGACTTGAGTAGGGACTTGAGTAGGGACTAGAGAAAGGACTTGAGTAGGGACTAGAGAAGGGACTTGAGTAGGGACTTGAGTAGGGACTTGAGTAGGGACTAGAGAAGGGACTAGAGAAGAGACTAGAGAAGAGACTAGAGAAGAGACTAGGGACTTGAGAAGGGACGGATCGCCAACAGGAGACGGGGAGCTGGAGTCACTAAATACTGATATACATCTGAACATCAGCAGGAGAGGACTCTTTAAAGTAGAGACACTATTCAATCTTTATTTCAGACTCAAGGTCCATATCACATACAAAAAGACAAGACACACATCAATAAATAAGAAAAAAAGCTAAACACAAATCAGATAAAAACAAAAAGATAAAAAAGATAAAATCAGTCCAATCACAGCTAGCCACACATGCTCACTGTCTGTATAGGCTATTGCGCCAATGTCTCCAAATCATGTAAGAGAACCGAGTAGAACTCTTCACAGGGTTGATTAAAATCGAGATAACATGATTGTCCGAGTCTTCTAGGCGACACATGAATTTGTACATTAACTTTCTTAAAAGGGCTCGACAAGTAGGTACCCCCAAGTTAACAAACAGCTGGCTGGCACTGTGCCATCTTGGTACCCTCACCACCAACCGTAAAGCATCATTGTATGCAACTTTTAGTTTTTGTATGCTTCTAGCCTTGTAGTTACTCCACAGGTGAGCCGTGTACAATGGTGCACAGAAAGCTTTAAAAAGTGATACCTTGACATCTACAGAGCACTTGTGAAGTTTCCGCATTAATATGTTTGCCTGGGCATACAGTTTGCAACGTTGTCTATGGATGTTTTTGTCATCTGTGAGATCATCAGAAATATAATGACCAAGGTACTTAATTTCACTGCACACAAGAAGAATGTTGCTACTGAGAATACAATTCATACTGATATACACCTGAACATCAGCAGGAGAGGACTCTTTAACAGCCTGTCCTCCTACAAAAAACGACCAAATAGGTCGATTGTTTAAGCAGTGTTGATCACGATATTACGACCCATAGCCACGTAGCTTTCCCATTATTCATTTCTAGCAGCAGTTTATTACAACCTTTTGTCACGTTTTGTCACGATCGTAATCCCGTGAACTTTAACCTTGCGCATCAATAAAAGTGCGACGAGCCAAGAAGATGAAGATGAAGAAGAAGATGAAGAAGAAGAAGGATTGTTAAAGAGCGTCAGAGCTTTACAAGTGGTAAATCTGATTTCTGTATTTCATTTGATTTGTTTACGCTTTTAATTAATCCTGTCGTTTTTCTACTAATCATGTTTAACCACGATATTTCAGTTTTACGTTTTAGGGCTGGCCCGTGGCATAGGCAGTATAGGCGAATGCATGTTGTTAGCAATAGCATGGCTGTAAAGGTTAGCGCTTAGCGCTTAGCTTATATGCGCTAACGGATATGTATTGCAATATAAGAAGGTTCGTCTACAACAAGTTGTAGGGAGAGTTTTCTCCTTCGCACAAAAGGAGCTAAAATCTTGCCTAAAAACAAAACCCTTGGTAGCACGTGACATAACACATAACAATGGCAAAAGTATGTATATTCAGCTAACCAGACCAGGACATGATATGAACGTAAACAATGCGAAAGGAAATGGCACTTTAATAATAATAATAATAATAGTTGACATTTACATGGCGCTTTTTATAATGCACACACTTTTTCTTTCTTCGAAATGTCACCTAACATGTTGCATTAATGATAGTTAGGGTAAGTTCAACACTTGAATATCATCAGGTCATAGTTGTTTTACTACTTTAAACATTCGCTAATTCAACTTAAGTTTTGTGAAAGCATCACATCTAGTTAAAAAGAGAAATATGTTTCCCTGTAATTACTGATTTACCTGGGACTTGATTGATTTTGGTGCCTGTAGTTTTATTTTGGCGAATGCTTATTTATGAAGCAACAATTAAATTACATGGTAGCACAGCTAATCTGAGTTCATCTGTTTGGTTTTTTTCAGGTCATCTATCAATTCAATTATATGAAGTAGCCTATTATCATAAAAAAATCAACGGTTCTTTTCAGAGCCATATTCCTCTTCCTACTCTCTTTCACCCCTCTCGTTTTCTTGTCTTTTGTTTTGTTTTTCTCCCTCCCTGTATGTCAGTTCATCCTTTGTTTGTTGTTGCCCTTTTTATCCTCACTTAAAAATGTCATCCAAGCAACTGAATGAATGGCTAGAGATAGGGAATGCCCTCGCAGATGAGTTGGCAAATAAGGCAAGTACAACATTATCCAAAAATGTATTATAACATTTACTCAAATGATAACAGACACACACATTACAAAGATGTGTGTGCAACAATTAAGGGAAATATATAATCTCTTTTATATATTAAGATACCAAAGAAACCAAAGAAACCGAAGATACAGAAGATACCAAAGAAAATAACGCAAGGATCAAATGTTTCCTGGAGGAAGAGGGACCTGGATGGGAACATTATAGCCCAACATTGGAATAAGAATCGATCTGGTCTGTAAAATATAATCTAGTTCTAGTGTTTCATTAAGTTTTAATGTCGTTGGTCGGTCCTCAATAATGTTTCCCATATCATCGTACTTTGTTTTATGCAGTTAAACCTTCCAGCTCTCAGAAGTCCCCAGAGGTCGAGGAGACACATGAGATTCCTCTACAGGTCCCAAGTCTTGGTATGCACAATGAATTCTTAAATTATCCTTCAACTTGAAATGTAGGTAATTGTTTGTAGTATGTAATAGCTTTGTTCATGATACATTGTAAAGTGAAAAGCCATGTATGGAATATCTTTTTTAAATTAAACTAAATTCCATGATTTGTTTTATATTTTGTTATTTTAGATCAACATCTTCAGACACTGAGAAACCTGTTGGGTTCTCTCACTGTCCCTGCATCATCAGAAGAAACACCCACTGCATCAACATGGACCCAAAGACAGTTGAAACGTGAACAAAAATTCAGAGCTGCAATGCCAGAGCTCCTTAATTTGAAATTGGCTGCAGAGATTGTCACTACACGTTCCTGTCTCCAATGCAAAACTGCTGATGCTGTGGTCCGGTGCTTGGACTGTGTTCCACCAGGAACTCCCTTTCTTTGTCCGGCATGTGACCCTATTATCCATGGTAAACATGTCTTCCATGACAGGGAAGCCATGTTTGATGGGTTTTACAGACCTATTCCTCCCACATCCTTAGTGGTTGTGGATGAAAGTGGCCAATATGGACTCTGTGAACAAGGTGGGTTCAAATAAGGTATTACATATTCCCTTACCATGGTTTCCTAATGTGCACTACATATACAGCGGCATCATTTTCACCATGTCGGAAGTTTGCTTTAACAGTTAAAATGTCTCAATTTGTATTGACTACATTTCCTAACATGTCCTAACATGCATATGAATCTCTGAAATTGTCTTTGCTGCAGTGTGTCTGCTTCCAATTCCTCCGCCATCCCAAATCTGCTTCTGTGGTCCAAGCCAAGATTTCACCATCATCCCAGGAAAGCAGACCGTGTTGGTGACTATCAATGGTTTGTTGCCACCAGAAGACGATCAAGCAGAAATACAGGATTACTATTATACTTTTGTCCTACATTGCATAGATAGCTGTCAAATTGCACATTTATATTTTTTCTCAGGTCCATACAACGTTCGTCTGCCTTCTGTGTGCTGCCCAATTTGTTCCGCCAAATGGTCCCCGAGCATAGGTGACTTGCTGGGATACAAATACTGGCCAGCAACCGACAGCTGCAAAATTATTTTTAAGTTTGATGTGTTCACATCATTCGAGCAAATGAAATTGGCCAGCCCAGCATTATCCCAGCAAGTATTTATAAAAATGCTTGAACATCGATCGTTTTCCACAGGAAGGGTAAGAATAAAATGTGGTTTTCAAGATTTTTGAATACCAAACTTTTAATTAACCAAATGAATACCATTCTTTTTTCCAGACAGGCAGAATCTGTAGCGATATCTTCCACAGAGTCTTTCGGGAGTTTGCCTTCTGTAATTACAGACAAGAAGATCTATGCCTGGTGGAGCCCTTTAAATGCCCAGCATGCACACCTGACATGCTGGCTATTGCTGTAGATGGCAATAGAAAGCATTATCGCTTCAAGAAGTCCAGAGGGTCAGTGAAATCATATTCTCATTTTAGTTGTTGTTTTATTGACTAAGCTGAATGTCTTTGCTGAAATGTCTAACTTTCCCCAACTCTGCAATTTCTTTTTCCAAAGTTTGTAGACCATCAGAAAACAATGGTTGGTGTGAAATTACACATAATTATATAAATCCAATTCATAAACATTATTATATATGACGCCTGTAAAGTTAACTCAACTTTAAAATGTTAAATGGTTGACGTTAGTTGGATATGTTGGAGCTAAGAACCAGTTTTGGATATAATCGCTTCATGAAAAATGTATTAAATTGCCCAGGAACCTTTTTCTATGCCTTCCTCTGCCCTATTCCATGCCCATCAATATAAAGGATGTACTTTTATTTTTACCTTTTTACAAGAAGTCAGTAAACTTTTCACTAATGTTAAATAATGGTGGCAAAAGACTTTACACAGAATTACAGATCAAATTCACAAAGACCTTTTCCACATTTATGAAAATGTTATGGCAAAAGCAAATTGGCCACATTAAATAGAGGACACAATCAAACTTATGTATGTATGATAATGTTGCTTACAATGTCTTTCTCGAATTTCGCAGGACAGATGAACCGTCTCTATTTGATGGACTGTTCATTGCCCAGGACAGTAAAGTGTCTGCCTTTGTCGACAAAATCAGGAGCCAGATGACGATTGTAAGAATCTATTCAATCCCCTAACCCTTTATTTATTTATCTTAGCACAGGGTTAAATGTAACAGATTGTGTCTATTTCAGAAAAGTGGTCGTGATGTTTGTGGACCGGCAACATTCACAGCTTGCAGAGAAACCTCACACAAGTCCAGGGCCAAGGTGGATGAGGAAGGACTGCAAATAGCTGTGTGCAGACATGGCATCTTACGACAAGGCCTAAATCACTACCGTGGTGAAATATATGCCTACCCAATGTTCCTGCAGAAGGAGCTGGCTGAAGTTGCGAATGCAACATTCTTTTGTATGGATGTTGCCTGCAGGTAGTTATAACTATTGCAAAATTGGAAGTGTTTGTGGGAAACGTGTTATCTATTTAATTCTTGCACATCCAGTAGATGTAAAGCAAAAAAAACATTCATTTGGATAAATGCTGATGTTGGTTACAAGGATTGTACTGGTAATTTTAAGGACCTGGTTTATCTTTTTACTATTATGCCATCATGCAACTGGAAGAGCTAATTGATTTTGTCATTACAGGTACTGGCCTTATTTGGAGAAGATGGCAGCAAAGTTGCCTGAGCTCCAACCACTTACAGAGATGAAACCTTTTCTCTCTGTAATGCACGCCAAGGCCCACACAGGCAAATGCGAGGTACAGTATGCAAATTAAACATTTGTGTCACTAGATTCAAATGTTTTAGAAATTGTAGTGCACATAAGAATATCATGTAGTATATTCTATTCAAGCCTGTGGAATAATTGTAATAGTTACAAATGTTGACAAAATTGTTACAAAAGAGACTGTCACAAGGATAGGCTTCCAAAACCCATTATGTTTATTTTAGTAAATATATCCGCACTGTAGAAATAATGAATGAATAGAGCTTCAAATAACTGCAGTTGTGACATTGTAGTTCAAAGCATAATTCAATATCAGAACATTTTAACTTTCTGAAATTGCTCCTGACACTGATGATAACTAAAGATGTACAGTACAAGAAATTATAATATTGAACTAAATAGCTAGATCTCATTGTTTATGATTCTGAGCAGGTGAAGTGGGGTGACAGAAGCCAGGAAGGTGCTGGAAATACTGTCGGCGAGGAAGTGGAACAGGTTAACAGCTTCCTCTCAAGGGGCAGCTCTGACAACAAAATACATGACCAAATCAGGTTGGTAGAGGAAAACAAATAGTTTTAAGTAGTGCCACATTGTAAAGCTCATATGAATTTTCATGTTTTTGTGTTTACAGCTAGAGCAGATATGATAACCGTGCTGGCTATGCAATGGAACCACAGGAAGGTGGAGAATCTCCACAAGACACTCTCAAAGAGATTTGTCAAAGTAAGACGTCCATGCTGCATTTCAAAATGTATATTAAGACTATCCGAGTTTGTTGTTGCAGTAATTTAACACCATCCTTAGCTACATGTTGTTGAATTGAATGTATTCTGCAATCATTTCATTATGATGGTGCTGCCATGGCACACTGTTCTGCCAAGAGAGTCTCTGTTCTGTTTGTTTTTAATAAAGCACTATAGGTTGATTCATCTGAATTTCTGGATAATAATAATAATAATAATAATAATGTTAATCCTGCTTGATCTTGAAAAAAAAGGGACACTAAGGTGATACTTGCCAACCTTGAAGAGAAGGTGTTTAGCATTTCATGTTGTTGTCTGGTCAGTTAATGTGCATAAAGGAATTCAGTAAAAAACAACCTTCTCAACCAACTGGAACGCATATTCACTTTTTCCTTTGAAACATTCTAACCAGACTACACAGAGAGCACAAACTGAAGTGGACAATCTTGAGAGTCTCAAGCAAGAGCTGAACATCTCCCTGGAGGACACGGAGCAGTGGGTGTTGGAGGTCAAGCAATGGGCAGCCACTGGTATGTTATATGATCACTGTGGTATAGATTTGGTTCCATATTTCCAAACATTTGGCTTCATGTTTTATGATTACACCTTGTTGTTTCTGTTTTCAAGAGAAACATGGAGCCCAGAGTAGCCAAGAGGAGCTCCAGAGAGAAATAGATGAAATTATTTATTCCCTCCGAAGAAAGAAACACGACCTCTATCGACAAAATGGTATTTATTATTACGTTATCTAGAAACAATATTTGTTTCTTGTTGTTGTTGTTTGTATTATTAATATTAGTTTATTTGTATTTTGTTTTACTTTACAGACAGCAACCAAACAAGGCAACGCAAACGGAGAAGACTGACAGAGCTCAAGAAGAAACTCAGAGAGAGGATACTGCAGTACAACACCATTGATGCCTGTTCAGAGAAAATTGACACAGAAGCAGCATGCGGTCTGTCTGAGGATGTCATTCTGCCCTGGGAGGCGCAAGGAGATGGTAAGAAACAACTTGTTTTTGTTTGCCCTAGATATTCCATAAATTCAGTTGAAGTACTAGAATACAATCACCAATGTAACACAGAGCTATCAACATAGGTGTCACAAATCATCATGATCACAACAAATCATTCTAAAATAATTATATTGAAAGGTCTGTATGATGTTGCCCTATCAAGTCTTAATAGTCTAGTCTCACTGGGACAGGCATATCTATGGAAACAGTAAAACCCTTCCTGACCACCCTGAACTGCATACTAATGTTGAATCTCAAGACATACTGAATGTAATTCTGCCAACATAGACAGAATTGAAAAAATTCAGCAAGCGGCGAGGTTGAATTTTTTTTTACCAGATTTTAAGGTTTTGGTCAATTTAATTAAAAAAGATTGAATACAAACTGATATTATTTGTTTTATTAGCCTTACCATTGTGGTTGTTATATTTTGTGTTTTTTCCATTATAGTGGTGAACCTGCGCACAAAGAGGCGACTTTTTGACCAGGTTATGCTGGTCAGGCGTATGGAAGAGGAGAAAGTCATCATTGTGAAGGAGATGACCCAGCATTGTCAAAATCTGAGGCAGGCACTGGACAAACTGGACCGCCTCCTTCATCAGACAAAAGACGACATCAGGAACCAAAGTATGTTCCACAAATACCGATTTATAATATTTGCCACTGCCCCCCTCCCAGTGTCAAATGTCTATCACTGAATAGCATCTGTAATGATTGCATTTTTTCTGAATCACAAATCTTTTTAGCTAATATACAGCCTCGGAGTTAAACATTCAAATTGCTTATATGGAACCAACATCAATGCTAATTAAAAGTTGCCTTACATAGACTGTCATTTTGTCTTTTTATTTTAGTTTCTCCAAGCGATATAACAGAAGAGGGATACAGGGGACTGCACTGCTGTATTTTACACCATCAATATCTTCTGGAGCAGAAACTGAGCAGAGTCACCAGCACCTACAGCTGTATTGGCTCGGACTCGTCTTTTCTCATGATGGAGGAAGACATTGAAGACGGTAATGAGGACGACGAACAGGACGGTGATGAGGACGGTGATGAGGACAACGAACAAGACGGTGATGAGGACGGTGATGAGGACAACGAACAAGACGGTGATGAGGACGGTGATGAGGACAACGAACAAGACGGTGATGAGGACGGTGATGAGGAAAACTAACAGGACGGTGATAAGGACAACAAACAGGACAACGAACAGGACTTAACAAGTCTATTGTGTTGTATGCATGTCAACGTATTAAAACGAGTATTACGATTGAATGGCTTGTTTATTACCTTTTTTTTTATATGATCCTGCTTTGCATTTACTATGTCTGGTATCCAAGTAAATGCCATTAGCAGTTATCAGTCACCTTCAGATCCGAGTTACCTCGAGGGCCAGAGGTTCCCCACCCCTGGTATAAGGTTTTGGTGATCACCCTTATTATCATCATGTCATTTAATCATGATCTGTTTAATTAGCCAATGCTTACATCCAAAGAATGTGTCTAGACTTTACTCCTACAGACACACACTAACAATACAAATTGAGCTAAGTAATACACTCACGAGCCACTTAATTAGGTACACCTTGCTAGGATGGGTTGGACCCCCATCTGCTTTCAGAACTGCGTTAAGTCTTCATGGCATAGATTAAACAAGGTACTGGAAGCATTCCTCAGAGATTTCACTCAATATTGACCTGATCGCATCACACAGTTTCTGCAGATTTGTCGGCTGCACATCCATGACGCAAATCTCTCGTTCACCATATCCCAATGGTGCACTGTAGGATTTGGATCTGATGACTGTGGACTGTGACATCTGAGTAAAATTCATTGTCATGTTCAAGAAACCAGTTGGAGAATATTTGAGCTTTGTGACACGGTGAGTTATCCTGCTGGAAGTAGCCATCAGAAGATTGGTACACTGTTGTCATAAAGGCATGGACATGGTCAGCACAACCCGGTATCACGGCAAGACGTGAACATGTGACGATTTACCATGATGGGAGACGTGAAGCTGTCACGATTTCGTCCCTTCAAACGTGACATTTACACAGTATTGTTAACGTGGCCCAACCAGTGGAGATATACCCGGAAATGCCAAGCAAATGCTACCCCGACGGTCGGTTGTTATTATTATCAATATTAATATAATAATGATTTCATTTGTAATAGTCACACTCAATTTCGCTAATTTTCTGTTGCCCCAGCTGGTCGGCACCTCTTTTAGCAGATACAAAGGCTATATTCATTTATTAAATCGATGTGTGTGGATGTGGAATTAACGGACGTGACGTTGCACGATTGCGTTACCAGGCAACAGCTTCGGTTCATGTTAATTTATAAACTCTTCAACTCGAACCGTAGTTATATTTTAAAACATTTTAGAAAGCCTCATGAAATATTTTAATGTACATTTTAAATTAAATGTGAAGGAATGTGTGTATAACAAAATACATCCGTCAAAAACAATACCGGAAACAGACGTAGGCAAGATCCTCGGTTATGGCTAGAAAGGATCCTTCTATTGTAAATATGACGTCACGTTCTCGTTGTAACTCTCGTTGTAATCGGAGCGGCTCGGAAACACATC
Source organism: Notothenia rossii (assembly GCF_949606895.1). NCBI lineage: Eukaryota > Metazoa > Chordata > Actinopteri > Perciformes > Nototheniidae > Notothenia > Notothenia rossii. The sequence continues at coordinate 148,654 of NW_027640206.1, forward strand.
TACAGCAGTAACATGATGCAACATACACATTAATGCAGCAGCAATATTAATAGAGAAACATCAGACATAATAGTAAAACACTGCAAGGGAACATTTTATTGCACCAGGAGCTATCTTGGGACTTTTACTGCGACAACGTTGACTTGCCTGTGAATAAAAAATAAACCATAGTGTTGGTGATCTACAGTGTTGTCATTCTTCTTTGAACACCAGCAAGACCGCTTTTCAACGATCACACTCCCTGTCATTGACATAATTAATAGATAGTTTAGCTTCTCACCATCATTTGCTGTGGCCAACTGATGTTAACGATCCTAACTGAAAGGCTGCCTGCCAAACGTAAACATTCAGCCACGTGACATTCAGCCGAACTCTCGCGAGAGTTTTACACAAGACGGATCCTTTCTAGCCATAACCAAGATCCTCAGCTCGGTGATTCATGGTTTAGCCGCAATGCACGTTGGGAAATGGTGTTTATGCGATGTGAAATCCGAAAACATTTAAAAAAAATAAAATAATACTTTATTCCGAGTTTGCTTGCTTTTCTCTTTGGAGCTAATCACATAACGGCATTGTAATACATGGTTCGGCTGCATTACATATTACATATCTGCCGTAGTTATCTATCTATAGAGCCCTGATGAGAAGACTTCTATACAAACAGGAAGAACTGCCGCCAAAACTGAAAACGTGACGTGGATCACAAATATATCAGCCATTTAACAACATCTTAGATTTATTTTCACACAATATGTCTCCTTGCAATATCAACAGTAATTCGGCTGACTTTTATATTGGATCCAATTGGTAGATAGGCAGTATTTACACCATAACGGCGCACAGCTGATAAACGGGCACCTAGTGGTTAAAGCATGTTATTGAATTTTATTATTATTATTAACTAACAGAATAAGAGACCTGACAGGTGATGGTCAGACGTTGACCTGGCTGCACAGTCACAGAAGCTGGCTGTGTCAACTGTTCACACTTCACACCTGTACAAATACAAAAAAAAGTTATATGACAGATTATCCTGTTAAACAGCAGTATAATAAGTGTTGACTCACTTCCAGCTGCCAGCAGCAGCAGCAGCAGCAGAGAGAACATGATGATGATGACTCTCATTTCATTTAATTTCAAACCTTTATTTATACAGGTGTATCCCATTGAGATCATTGATTTCTTTTTCAAGGGAGACCTGCTCAAGTAGGTTCCACACGAAACATAAAAACATAAACAGAACAACAAAAGGACATCATACAGCACCATTTACATAACTATCCACATAAACAGGTACCAATAGCTTCCGATTGAGTAGCATCCAACCGAGCTTTAAAAACATTTAGTGGCACCAGATTGCTCAGTTTCCATTTAATTTGCAGACTATTCCAAGACAGAGGAGCTGCGCATCTAAAAGCTGTCTTCCCTAAGACAGTCCTAGCAGTTGGCACATTTAATAAAACCACAGCATTCGATCTCAGGCAGTAGCCACTTACAATTTACCGTGAGATCAGGGAGCAGATATAAGATGGAAGTTTCCCTAACATGGCTTTGTATATAAAAATGTACCAGTGACTGAGCCTCCGTACAGTTAGTGAAAGCAAACCAGCCCTTGCATACAGGGTACAGTGATGGGTTAATGCTTTACAGTTTGTCACAAATCTCAGTGCACTGTGATACGCAGCATCTAACTTGACCAGGCAATTGGCAGGTGCATTCATATAGATCAAATCACCATAGTCCAGCACAGGTCAAAAGGTCACAGTGACTAGCCTTTTCCTGGCCTCAAGCAGAGAAACAGGACTTGTTCCTGTAGAAGAAACCTAGCCTAACCCTCAGCTTTTTAAGCAGGTTATTGACATGAAGTTTAGAAATGTGAGACAATCATCAAGCCAGATACCAAGGACTCTGAGAAGACGTGAGCTCCTGATCCCCTTTAATCTCCACTGACAGTCTCTTGTGAAGGCCTTATAACTGTATCACAATGGATATTACTGAGTTTGCATAGAACCAAACGTGTTCACGTGTGAATGTGAACATTAATAGAATATCACCTCCCATCTTCAGAGCAATCTGACTATTATAACATTAGCGTTAAGAAAGCTTAATTAAATATCTGCCTCAACATAAGTAACTGGATCAAAGTCACAGTACAGTCCGCGGCATCACATCATAATGTATCATATATCTCCTTATCTGAGTCAGCTGAGCCGTATCTGGCCGTGCAACACTTACAGTGTCACATACTGTATGCAGAAGTATTATTTTAAGCAACACATTACGAAACACTCGAGTCAAATGTAATTAAAGTCAGATCGTGTCTTAGACGGGGCATATCATAAACCTGTTAATGTACGCATTCAAACACTTTTTCTTTTACCAGCTGTGTTCACCTTGCAGGTGCAGCTATGTGGCTTTTATCCTGGATAAAGTGTTTGAGTCATGGATGTTTAAAGTCTTCATATTTGTCTAATTATATAGTTGACTTTTCATTCAGGAAGTATACGCGCTGCGCTGTCAGTACGCTTCTCCATGTTTGTGATTGGTCGAATGCTCCAGATACCACCCCTTTTATGTGAACGCGCACCTAACTAGATAGGCACGGCTGGCTTGAGCGATCCACTTGATAACCCGTGTCGTAGTGCCGTTTAGCGAGAGGGCGTATGTTTTGGATTAGGCCAACCGGCTAACTCAAACATATCCAGGTTAGGTTGAACCAGTTTCGTGGTATACCCCCCAGGTCTTGTCCTGACTGAGCACAGGCACCTGTAGCCTTGGCTACTGTGCTCTCAGTGTTTTGTCTCCCTGTTCCTGCCTATTGGCGTCAGCTGATAGAGGTGTTGGTTTTATCTTGTTATGCACAATGTTGATTCTTCTCTCAGAACTAGCTAAATATGGGTCTGGGGTAGAGATCTTCAGAATTGGTTTGGCATCTTTTGTGTCAATTCGTGGCACACAACATGTCTTGTGAATAAACCATCAGTTTGCCATCAAAGTTCCTGCTCTCCTCGTGTCTCTCTGACTCCTGTTTCCATTGCTTCAGAAGTTTCCATCGCATATGAAAGATTTTCACATGTTTGTAAATTATTTTGGTTTCAGTGTGTGTGTTTCACATGGGTGAACAGTATATTTATATGTTATGGAATGAAATACAATGTCAGATTAGGGGAAAGTTAGGGGAGTGCATGTTAATGTGTCTGGAGGTGGCGTGTTCCAAAAGTGTTTGGGTTTGTCTGCCGTGTGTGGGCTGCGTTCCATTTCAAATTGCCGCCTGTACAATGTATGCACCAGTCTGTGATATGCCGATGTGCAGGCCCGCCCCTCCATACACGCCGATCACACAGACTGCGTCTGCCTCTCGCCCTCATCTTGTGGAGGGAGCCTCATCTGATGCGCAAATGCGGCGCAATTGAGCGCGCCACAGTTTCTGCTGCGAGGCTCCACTAGCTGTAATCGGCTTGGTGTGTCCAGGGTTTACACACCACCCCCCCGTCGACGCTCGCGAGGGCCTCATCACATCACAGCCCTGCCGATGTGATATAATGTATAGGACCTTTTTCCTCATGGGTGTCATTCACAACAGACCAATCATGACAGTTTTAGAGAATGAGTTTGTATGGATACACTTAAAACATATTTGTATTTGTCTTGGCTTCAGCTCACTGATAACATAAGAACACAAATAGGCACAACACTTACATAGATGTTTTTTTTATATGTATTTTATTACTCCAAAATAGAAAAAAAAAAGTCAGCCATATTTAACTGGAAAAGTTTTCCTTTGGCTCCCAGGAATTTTTCCACTTCGCCCCACTGTAAAACAGAAACAGTCAATCAATCAATCAATCAATGTTTATTTATATAGCCCAATATCACAAATGTTACATTTGTCTCAATGGACTTCACAGTTTGTACAGAATATCAGTATGACAATACTGACACAGCAAAAAGTATTACTTTTTGGAATATGTAGTTCTACAGTATGTTGACAATGCTATTTCAAATGAGAAGATATACTAAGTCACTCAAAAATATCATGATGAAAGTGCAGTATAATGTATATATTTATATATAACACGTACATCATATATAATACAAGGTACATTTTTTATTTCAAAGTCAATGTTTCATTTGACCAATTCTTTGAATTTGCTGTCTTATCAATGCCCAAACATACAGCACTAAACTTAGACAACTGCCTGCAAGACTGCACACAGAAATAATACTACTTATTACTACTAACTATACTTATAGTATAATTGTTAAGAACAAATGTAACAAGTCAGTAATTACAAAAGAGATCAAATACCATCCAGCCTCACATATCAATCATTTAACCTTTAGTGATATTGATCAATGATAAACTCTATTGTATATTTTAATTTCTATTTCAATGTAGGCTACTTCCCTGCTTATGTGTTACAATCAGACAACGTTTCTAGGGCGCGATGTCTGAATGACGAAGGGCAGAGAACTTGGATGTCTTACTTTATGGCGCAAACGTCTGATAGAGCCATTGATGACATGGCTCCCCACCCCCATGTGATCAACTAAATTCAATTTACTGCTGAGGAACCCAAAATGTTTAAGTTAGTGATCTCAGGGTTGATGAAGTTGGTTGGTAAGACTACTTTGTGGCCCCTGTTCTGCCAGACCCATCAGCTACACTGAAGGAAACTTCAGATTAGATACATACCATCCAGAGCAAGACTGCCACTGCACCAACACCTCGGTATGGCCCTGAGTAAAGAAACACAGATTTTAGGTAAACTTCATTTTTTTCAAATGTCATACATGTAAATACAAAAAGTCCAGTGAAATCAAATGATAATTTGAAATAATAGTAGGTACGATTAACTCAAACATATGAAGGACTGTAACATAGTCAATAGCATTTTCCCCATCAGTTTAATATTTTGGAATACTATTATTATTTAAAAAAATATTTGTACTGCCAAGAATAGGAATTCACCTACAAAGGATTACAAGAAAAAATGTAATATACAAATAAATGGCTGGACATGATGCATTAATGCGACATGAAGCATTACACAAGTACCTCAACCTTAAATTAATAATAAATTATTGTTACTGTAATTTCAATATTTACATTAGCAGTCATGCTTAAGACTGAAACACTCCTTTTAAACAAAGTATACGAAAATCCAATAAGATAAGACTTGGTTCCACGGAAACATTATTGTCATTGTTTATTTATTTAAAAATATTTTCTAAACAAACCTCCCTGATTCGTTCCCTCAGTAGTTTTTTGTAGGGGAAAGTGTCTGACCCTTGATGAATGGGACATTCTGCAAGGAATTAAAAGATGGTAATAAGTTGAAGTTCAGCAATAACCTCCTAAACATTGCCTAACATCACATTGTGCTCAATTAAACTGTTCAAAATGGCACTGAGACTTTTGATACTGCAAAGTCTTAAACAAAACAAAAGGTGGTGTATTCTAATTGTACCGATGATTGTTTTCTCTCTCTTTAACTCATTCAATGTGCAAAATCAAACACAGTTTCAGTCGATGTAAATAAGATAATTACTAATTAACCCGCACATACCATTAATTGCCACTTTATTCCTCGTTGGTCTTCTTTTCTGTGAGGAAGACACTGAGGAGAGAGCAGGAGTCAGGCCGGAGGAGAGAGCAGGAGTCAGCCCGGAGGAGAGAGCAGGAGTCAGCCCGGAGGAGAGAGCAGGAGTCAGCCCGGAGGAGAGAGCAGGAGTCAGCCCGGAGGAGAGAGCAGGAGTCAGCCCGGAGGAGAGAGCAGGAGTCAGGCCGGAGGAGAGAGCAGGAGTCAGGCCGGAGGAGAGAGCAGGAGTCAGGCCGGAGGAGAGAGCAGGAGTCAGGCCGGAGGAGAGAGCAGGAGTCAGGCCGGAGGAGAGAGCAGGAGTCAGGCCGGAGGAGAGAGCAGGAGTCAGGCCGGAGGAGAGAGCAGGAGTCAGCCCGGAGGAGAGAGCAGGAGTCAGGCCGGAGGAGAGAGCAGGAGTCAGCCCGGAGGAGAGAGCAGGAGTCAGGCCGGAGGACACAGGAGTGAGGAAGAGAGTGAACTCAGTGTCAGTCTCGGTGGTAAGAGGTACAGACAAGTCTGATCCTGGGTCTGCGGCCATTTCTGCCTGTGTGGTACAAGGGCCCTCAGGTTCAACTGCCAAAGTCACTATTGAGAAGAAAAAAAAGTAGACGCATGGTGAGTAAATGACCAAGTATAATCCGCCATATATATTTATAATCTGAGTAATTACAGCTAAAAATGAAACAGCGGAACATCAGTGATTCTGTGTTACAATGGCGTTTGTTAGCAACCAGGAAATGACACCACTAAGGACAAACAGATGAGAATGCTGCGTGGGGTCTGGGTGCCGTGTTGGCGGGACGTTGGGGGGCTCGCTGCTCCGCCCTTTTAGGCTCGAGGAGCAGACAGTGTGAGCTGGATTACTGGTGTTGTTTCCTGGTTGCTGTGTGGGGTCTGCGAGACAGCGAGGAACTCAGCCTGAGCGCACACACACACACACACACTCACATCCAGGCTGTGAGTGTGAGTGCGTGTGTGCGTGAGGAGATCCACGGAGCCTCGGCTGAGAAAAGATAAGGCTGAGTGAGTGTGTGTGAGCCGGTACGTCACTATGCCCGTTACGTCACTATACTCAGGAAGATTTTTTTTTGAAAAAGAGCAGCATAGACAGGTATTTTCTGTGTTAGAGTTTTACTCGCTACAGGGTGTACTTTGAGGGTTTGTGACTCTGCAGACCGTTTACATGCAGGAAAAGCTTCATAACACAGAAGGGGACGGGTAATAACCAGAAAAGCATGACATGGGCCCTTTAACTGACAAAACAAGACATAACGACATATTTGTACTACTTGGTAAACAGTGATTCACATTTTTTTACATTTAAAACCAGATAACTGGGCAACTAATTTACAAAAAATGTTAACAGATAAATTGCTGAAATATAGCATGCAGATTTGTATACTTTACCATTAATAAGGCTTTCGTAAATCCTCTTTATGGTAACAAGTGCATTGTTACCATCTTCTGTCTCGATTTGCCATGGACAGATGCAATCGGCAAAAACCATTTGTGCCTCTCTTGGCAAGAAGGAGGATGGGACGCCGATCTAACATTTTCCATTTGTGGAGCTGGAACACAATGGACACAAAAAAACAAGAAATATTATGTACACAAGAGTTCTAAACATTTTCACACACCTAAAGCCATTATAACTCCATTTATTTTGCCTAAGTGAAAAATGCACTGATGTGATACGTGTGCACATTGAGGAAGGCACCCCACAATTAACCAGGTGTGATTTTAGACCCCTTTTAGGGGAGCCCCTAAAAAAGAACTGTAAAAAAAAAAAGAAGTTTATCGAGCTCGGGTTCACTTTGAGTTTTTTTTACATGGGCATAGTTATTTTTATATGGGTTAGGGATGCCAGCGATTATTCTATTTTTCGAATATTCGTTACAGTCTCCATAATCGAAAATTATTTTTAAAATTCGATTTTATTTATATATATTTTTATTATTATTTATGTATTTCTTTTTTTTCCTGGCTTAGTTTCAATTCGGCGGCGAATAATCAATTAATATTCGCCAGGGCTGTCCGATTTTGATCATGGTCAGTTTCTGGCATGCCTAATATTTGTCCATTTAATTCTCACATTCAGATATCTGAATAAGCTACATTTAGCTTTGAAACATGTCAGCAAGCTATAACCTATATCATTTCAGGTTCAAAGTTCCGCATTAACAGCACTTCAGATGTAAAGCTGGTGTTACAGGGGAATTTTTAAAGGACTGTTCGAACACGGCTCAAAGTCAGAGACTCTGGTAAGCTTAATGAAAGTGCTTTTAAGGGCCTCTTTATTAATACTAACTCTTTCCAGGTCTTGATTGTCTTTCAAGCACTATATTAATATGGGCTGGTTTTGATTCACTGACATTCTTGGTTTTACCATTTATTCAAAAATGTATATGATATTTCATTCATTTTACTTTTGGAAACCATAGTCACATAATTATGTGTTTTCTATACTATGAAGTTCCAAAATAAAATATAAAACACCAAAATGCAGGTTTTTTTGTAAGATATAATTAGAAAAACATGTACATTGAAGCTCTGATTCTAGGAATTACCACTGGCCTGAACTATGTTACTTCTGGTTAAGAAATAATGTTTTACTAAAACTGGGTGCTTGCAAGTACAAACACTATCTAACATCAGTTCGAAAAAATGTGTTATGCCTTTACAGCTTTAAATACAACGGTGACAACAATTTTGCTTAACACATTACATGAAGTGCAGTAATCGTGCACTAGTCTGTACTTCTCACATAAACTTACTTAAGAAATTAGGATTATTTTTAAAAAGTAAATGAGGGCGACTGTTGGAAAGTATAAATCAATTCAGTAATTTAACAATTTGTATAAAAAGATTAAGATCAGGGATTATTTACACACTTTTTTATGATAACTGACATCTGCAAGAGAAAAAAGCTTACCAGTAAATGTGTCGAGTCATACACTTTGTTGACACTGTGGTTTTTCTTTTGCGTGGCCTTCCACTCCTGTGCAACCTTTTCTTTTTGCTTGGAGAGTTTCTCTTTGTAGGGTTGGATGGCACCACATTGTTTGCATTTTTTACTTGCTACTCCTATGCTTTGCCTGCATGTCTGGCACACTTTTTGAGTAGGCGTCTGTAACAGAAACACAGATAATGTCAGGGAATACCAAAAATAAGAATACTATACTACAAATGTTTACAGGATTCATGTATTTTATTATATCGTGAAAAATCTTGTTAAAACAATGAACTCATGTTTTTTTATCTTTTAGATAGGATGAACAAAAATCACAAGAGTAAGGAAAACAATGTTATACAGAGTCAGTCACATGTTTAAAGTGACTGTTATGAACAACCCTAATCTGTCAATATCTGGTTGATCCAAAAGTTGATGCTCCATCATCACAGAAAATAATACTAAAATCATCATTACCAGGGGTGTATTGCTAATTCTATAAGTTCTGCACGTGTGCACGCGCAGTTGTGGCTTGTTTTGAAGCTTATGTAACTACTGTCAATTAACACTCCAGCCAGAATCAACAAAGAATGGTCATTTATTAAGTCTGCATTATTGAATAAATGTGTGATTCTTACAGTAAATGCTGCACACAGCTGCGTGATAGTTAAGTGATCAGTGAAGGACCTTTATAAACTAACTCCCTCCTGCTGAGGTACAAAGGTTACTATATAAAAAGTGTGCACATGTATTTAGTATCCTATCCATGTGAATATGTTTTAAGTGGGGGTGGACCTCATGTCCTCTAGGGGGGTCCGGAGGCCCCCGTGAAGTTAAATGCATCAATCTTGTGCACTTGAGGGCAAAATTAACTAAATCTATGGATACATCTGTCAACACCCATATGAAACTTAACTGTATACATTTCAATAATAAAAAAAATGATAAGAATAATACTTTTTTTAAATGTATCTTTGTGCATATTTAACTATTTACTGTTTTGTTTTTTTATGCATTTGTTGTATGTCCAATAGTATGAATTGTAATGATTTCATCGATGTTTTAGATTCATTCGATTTTTTTTAGGGTGCTGTGTGACGTTGAACCTGCGACCTGCAACCTGTGACCTATGAACCTGTATTTGTATACTACCAAAGGAGCTATTGAACCTAAGAACTTGAATTTCCGACTCCTATTGTGGAACATTACAATAATATAAAAGTGTGCCTTGGAAATATGTATTTCCATATATGGTGACCAAACTGTTTCAGACCCACTGAGATAACTTAGACTAAAGTTAACTGTGTAAACATTACATTAGGTACATTAGCCTCTTAGCCTATCCGTTATCATAGCTAGCTAGCACCAGATGCTAACAACCATCCCCGTTTTAGGTGCCGGAGCGGTGTTTCGGCAGTATTACACCCCTGGTCACTCTTCACTTAATAGATAAATAGTATTTAATATAGTTATAAAGAATGTGACGTTTGATAACATTTGGATCAACCGCATGAACCGATGGATCACATAACTTCCATGCTCACGTTAACGTTAGCTGATTCTACTTTTGGCTAATTTAGCTTTGCTATCATTATTCCTAGGTAAACATAGTAATCTTAGTCACTGTACTAGACGACAAAATAAAACAACATAATACATATCCCAAAATGAATATACTTTTGATATCTGACTACTCACGTTTATTAGCTTGTCTGGGAAATAAATGGATGTTGTCTGATGCAGTGACGAGTCCAAAACCCCGGTAAGTTAGCATTTGACCACTTCCGGTTCCCTCGCGTCAGAACCAATGAGATTTCTCCATAGGATTTGGGAAAATAGCTCGAAATAAGGTCTGTGGTCGACACAAATTTAAGAGACGGATCACGTTTTGTTCTACGACAGACAGCCGTGATTTTTGAAGAGTGTACGTGTCTGAAAAACGATGGTTGTTAACTGAAGTTGTCGAGGACGTTGTACGTCATTACGCCGCCTCCCGTTGATTTAAAACGCGCCCGTGGGTCGTAAAGGTATACAGGCTGACGCACCCGTTGATTGAAAACGCTGCTCTGGGTCGTATTAATGGGTCGGAAAACGAGGAAAACAATCGACCTATTTGGTCGTATTAGTTGGAGGACTTGTTGCTCTTTAAAGTAGAGACACTACATACTGATATACACCTGAACATCAGCAGGAGAGGACTCTTTAAAGTAGAGACACTACATACTGATATACACCTGAACATCAGCAGGAGAGGACTCTTTAAAGTAGAGACACTACACACTGATATGGACTGTACTTATATAGCGCTTTATCCAGTCTTTAAGACCCCTCAAAGCGCTTTACATACTATATGTCATTCACCCATTCACACCCATTCATACAGAGCAGTGTACCTTACTCTAGGACCTAACATTCACACACATTCACACACCGTTGGCCATGCCATCGGGAGCAACTCAGGGTTAAGTATCTTGCCCAAGGATACATCGACATGTTGACTGCATGGGCTGGGATCGAACCCACAACCTTCTGGTTGAAAGACGACCACACTCCCTCACAGCCACAGTCGCCCTGTATATATGATATACACCTGAACATCAGCAGGAGAGGACTCTTTAAAATAGAGGCACTACATACTGATATACACCTGAACATCAGCAGGAGAGGACTCTTTAAAGTAGAAACACTACATACTGATATACACCTGAACATCAGCAGGAGAGGACTCTTTAAAGTAGATACACTACATACTGATATACACCTGAACATCAGCAGGAGAGGACTCTTTAAAGTAGAGACACTACATACTGGTATACACCTGAACATCAGCAGGAGAGGACTGTTTAAAGTAGAGACACTACATACTGATATACACCTGAACATCAGCAGGAGAGGACTCTTTAAAGTAGAGACACTACATACTGATATACACCTGAACATCAGCAGGAGAGGACTCTTTAAAGTAGAGGCACTACATACTGATATACACCTGAACATCAGCAGGAGAGGACTCTTTAAAGTAGAGACACTACATACTGATATACACCTGAACATCAGCAGGAGAGGACTCTTTAAAGTAGAGACACTACATACTGATATACACCTGAACATTAACAGGAGAGGACTCTTTAAAGTAGAGACACTACATACTGATATACACCTGAACAGCCCTTTAAAATCAGTCCAATCACAGCTAGCCACACATGCTCACTGTCTGTATAGGCTATTGCGCCCTCATTTAAACCCACAAGCAGCTGCCCTGACCTATTTGCTGCCCCATAGGCAATATTTGAGCTGATTTCTCAAGCACCGCATTAGCAGTGATGTCACACACTCACAGCTGCTGGTGTTTGGAGCCCTCTAATGTCAGAAGTAGGACTTCAGATTTTGTATTTCTTTCAGTCAAACCCTGTCCTTGCGCTTAGATTTGCTCTGCTTCTGCTCCAACTGTACGCTTGCACTCACATATATTGCTGCTTGCACAGATTTCCTGTTTTCCAGTTTAAAACCTTCTCCTCGGCTCGCACTTAGGCTGCTCCTGTGCCCTGACTGCGCTCGTCAAGTCTCCTCTCAGATTTCTGTAATCTGCTCGGCGCTTGGATGTTTTCTGTGGAAAAACAATTTCAAAGTCCCTCAACCAATATGAGGCCAGGTGAAGGGTCGTCTTGCTGGTGCGTTCGCTTTATTTATTAAAAGCGTCCCGTAAGGGCGGTTACTCTTTAACCAGGTTCATAAACTCCCTCCACGGCTTTATTAAATGTGGCCTACTTCACTTGCTTTATTTACGACTTTTTATTTTAATGGTACTATTAACGTTAACTTTACCTCTTGCAAATTAATTTGGTAGTCATATTTGCGGCACATCTATGATAATAACTGCTTGAAATGTTGTACATTTCGTGAACCCTGTTGCTAGGCAACTGACAACACATGTGTTTCCTTTTTTCTTAGTTATTTCATTGTTTAGGAAGGGGGAAATACATAGCCGTGGGAACATGTTTGAAATGGGGGGTGCTGTGGGGATGACACCAGGGCCGGTTTTCACCAATTTGCTGCCCTAGGCAAGATTTTAGCTGGCAATGAAAAAACCACTACAAAAGACCAATACACTACAAACAGAGAAACGTATTGATATGGTGGACAGCTTATATAAAAAGGCTTCAAATGTATTTAGTATTGCCTGTACATGTTTTAATTTGGGGGTGGACTTCACATGCTCTAGGGGGGTCCGGGGGGCCCCCCCGGGAAGATTTTTTTAACATTTTAAAGTAAAATGCTTCAATCTGAGCGCCCAAACTAGAGACTGATCTAGGGAATACAACTCTAAAACACCCATATGAAAATGATCGGTTTGCATTTTAATAATCAAATAAATATGTGAACATATCCAATAACCCATAGCCAATAACAATAAAATGTAGGCTAACTTGTTTTATTTTTGTGGTTCATTTATATCTTATTTTATCAGTTAACATTAATTAATTTATGCACATTGTTAAATATCTCCAGTTTTAAACAATATTTTTGGTTTACTGTCCTATAGTATACATTGGAATGATTTCAAACCTGTTTTTATTTATCCTAATAATTATAAAGGAGTGCCTTGGAAATATTTGTTTACATAAATTGTGATCAAAACGTTTGAGACCCACTGAGATAACTTAGAATAAAGTGAACTATCTAAACACTCAAGAGACCTTTACCTCACTGAGCCTCTCAGTCTGACAGGAGAGCTCTCCCTCCACATTATTGTAGATATACAATCTATTGCTTCTTATATCCGTTAGCGCAGCAGAAGCTAACAACATTCCCCGCCGGTACCGGTGCACCCCCTCTCTCTATCTCTTTCTCTCACGCTGGCTGTGAGCTGCGGGCACCTGATAAGCCAACGTCCCCCACTTTCATCACTTACAGCGGCCATCGTACAGGGCAAATGGAAAATGTAACCGGGGTGAAAACGGTGTTATCTTTACTTAATTATGAATGTTGTTACATCAAGGCTGAAAATTCTTTTTTTTTGGATTATATTTGTATTTAATATTGTGGAAGTGCAGTTTCCCTGTCCTCCACCAGGTGGTGCTGCAGCGCCCTCAGCACCCATACTTCCCACGGCCCTGGGGAAATATAATTTTTCTTCATGTCATTTTTAATTTAAGATCATATGTTGCCCTCACTAAGTATAGATACAGTTCATGTTACACAATGTATTGTGCATTATTTTCTCTGAAGCAAATGTAGTGAGGGCAACTTACGATCTTAAATAAAAAAAATACATGAAAAAACGTTTTTTTTTATTTTTTTATATTTCCCTATATATAAATATTTATTATATATATTTTTCCTCCAGAGTTTCTCTACCACGCATTTTAGACATCCCTTTATTTATTTTTTATTTTATTTAACCTTTATTTATCCAGATAAAAGCATTGAGATATAATTTCATTTGCAATGCTGACCTGGCCAAGAAGGCAGCAACGTTACACATAACACAAACATATAAAATACAGAGAACATTACTAAGAAAACAAAAGACGAAAAAGCAGTCACTACATTGAGCACATTAGGACAATAAGAAAGGTGCACTACTTATTACTGCAAGAGCAGCTGGTGGTAAGGACTTCAGACAACTTCAATTTAAAACATGTTATTGAGACAAGTGCCGTCAGTTTGATGCGTGATTGAAGGTCATTCAAACACCAAGGACCATAATGAAAAAGACTCCTTTTCCCAGCCTCAGTCAGGTACCTGGAACCGTACCTCCAAAATTACATGAAAAAACGTTTATTTCTCTTTTGTTATATTTCCCTATATATAAATATTTATTATATTTTTTTTCCTCCAGAGTTTCTCTACCATGCATTTTAGACATCCCTCCTCATCTCCCTCTATTTCAGCCCTGTTAGAACCTTCATGCTGATTCAAGACACATCAGCTTAGGTTTGTGCCTGAATATTGCAAGGGTGTCACAGTGACAATATATGTACATAGACATAGCCTACAGAAACACACACACACACACACACACACACACACACACACACACACACACACACACACACACACACACACACACACACACACACACACACACACACACACACACACACACACACACACACACACACACACACACACACACACACACACACACACACACACACACACACACACACACACACACACACACACACAAACAACTTGTTCACACAAGTTTTTTCCACCAGGCTGTAAGGAGGCTGAATTCTCTAGAAAGTTGACTTTGACTTCCCTGGAGAAGAGGTTAATTTGTTTTTCTTCTGAGTCATCAACTGGGTGGGTGAGTCAAACGGAACAAGGAAACACACCAACAGTCTGAAGACCTCTGTCTAATTTGTAATCTATTCACACAGAGGTGAAGATATTTAGTGAAGCAGAACAAAATAATCTTGCAGTATTTGTTGTGGCTCTTATGTTGCATTTGCTTTTATTGATTTCTAAAAGAAGTGTCGTCAGTTGACTTTGACTTCCCTCCATGGAGATGGAAATGCATTTCTCTAATGTTATCAAAGTGGGAGTTACCCAACAAGTGGGGAGCATAGAGTTAAATGGAACGAGGAAACACACCAACAGTGACTGAAGACCTGCATCGCTACTTTCCTGACATGAACAATTCTCTGCAGTCTCATATAAAATGCTTTACCTATTTATTTCAAAATGATTTTACACTATGTGTTACATTCATTCATAATACAGTGATATGATATGATATGATATATATGATATGGGTGTTGATGTGAGGATGCTCAGAGAGGAAGTTAAGTGTTTCATTTGGATAACACATATTTTAAGTAAAGCAACATTAAACTCCATACCTGTGGAGTTGTTGATACTGATTATCATAATAATAATAATATTTTAAAAAACAGTGATGTATTATTGATTATTTTGAACAAATATAAAATAGCCTGCATAAGTAAAGACTTTGCACTCTGGAGAAGGAAGTGCATATCATAAATGTTTTTTCAAAGCCTTCACAAGAATTTGGATAATATTTCATCAGAAATAAACAGAACTCATCAGGATCATGTGAGGGTTGTGGATACACCTGCAGCTCCACCCAGCATGAAGGAATATCCAGAGTATTCACAGTTGTCTAACTTCTCTTAGTGACAATGGCAAATATTATCGCAGGAGGATGGAGCTGGACAGAGGATGCTACTTTTTACATTGTTTTATTTGACTGTTGCCTCTGTGTATAGTGTCCTGTCTGTCTGTAACTTTGGGTGGTAGTGTTACCACTGAACAGGTCTCTCTTGAGAATGAGACCTTGTGTCTCAATGAGATTCACCTGTATAAATAAAGGCTAAATAAAAATTAAAAAACTGAGGAGACTCAGAAGATTTGTGATGCGGTGAGTTCTCAATCTACGTTAATTCTTTCCAAGCTCCACAGACTACCCTCTGGTCTGGCCTAATGATACACTTTTATTTCAATGTTACACAGGCGAAGGATCAAGTGGAGAAAGAAACCGACAAAATGTATGTGATGTACAAAGCAATGAAATTTTGGCAACAAATTGTGGCAGGAGAAAACCTCACGTAAAGGTAAGGTCTACACACTACAGGAAAGAGACAAAAACCCAAAAAGCAGAATAGGGCTCTTTAAATCTAATGCCAGGTCCAACTCATCGCAGGACAGTTTACTGCAGTTTGACAGAAGCTTCACATTTATCAGATTTATATTTTCAGATACCACACCCAAACCCCCTACATGGGTAACTCAGGGCGGACCTCCATGCTTTCCACAGGCGTATCAAGCTCAAGGACCACTTCCTGGGGAGCCAGGGGCGGGAGCCTGTCCCGCTCACCGGACCCTCCACCTGGGAACCATACACTGATACATCAACACCTGAAATAACACAACTCATCAATAAGAACCTTGACACACTCAGACATTGGCGCCCCCTTCCACAGAGTACACCCAACATTAGTCAGGAACATAGAAATATTATTAAAACATTAGGTAACAGCCAACACATAGTCATTAAACCAGCAGACAAGGGGGGCCAAATAGTCATACAGGACAGGGACGATTACATCTTAGAAGCACATAGACAATGAAACAGTTTAGTGCAGGATGTACACATATATTAATATGAGGATCTGCAAAACAGATAAACTAATTAAACTTTATTCAAACATTAAATAATACTTTAGATGAAGGTCTTCTTTTAAATAAGAAAAAGCTTTGGGGGTATCTAAAGATAATTATTAAGCCTGACAAAGCACTTAATGTCTAATATATTGATTTCCTGCCATGTTAACTATGTTGAAGCACTTATTTTAACTGATATTATACACATTAATTATACTCTTATGTATGTAGATAGAATAAGAAATGTGCAGAATTTGACAGTTTAATGGTGGAGGTATACACACATATTGATAGATTACATTACATTGCATTTAGCTGACGCTTTTATCCAAAGAGACTTACAATAAGTGCGTTCGACCAGGAAGATAGATGTCTTGTAATGCACTGTTGAGGAACCTGCGACCCAAGTTTTCATTCATTGCATAACTACACCGTAGTTGTGTATATGATATGTCAATAAATCTTAGAAAATATTGAAATCTTGAAAGGGATGTGCAAAATAGCCATAATATACGGTTTTTAATGAACTATTATTAGAGAATAACGAGTAATGAATATACTTTATAGGGATCTGCAGATAAATGTTTAGTCTTCTCAAGCACCAACTATCAAATAGCTCTCCTGATTGTTGGAACTTGACAATCACCTGAATTTTACTCAGGTGTAACTAAAGTCTGATTTAAGGGTTGTTTATATTTCACATCATTAATCAGAATCTGGAAAGTAACTAAATTAAATGTAGTGGAGTAAAAATACCAGGTTAACCTCTGAATTGTAGTGGAGTAGAATTACAAAGTAACAATGAGCTGTCATGTGGGTATATATTAATGCTGCCCATTATGGACACAAGCGATTTCCCCCCATTTATTAATTATATGTTTTACATTTGCCATAGAACATGTCGCGAAACACAATAGCCAGCATGTGTAGTTCTGGGGGGGCGTTGGATTCCAGTTTTGGATAGTCTGCCGTGGTTTCGTTCCATTTCAAAGAGCTGTTTGACGCTCGGCGTAACCTTGGCGCACTGCCACTCCAACATCCAATCCCAGCGCTTGAAGATTAATCACGGGGACTATTCCAAACGATAGCTGGGGATTATGGGTAGTGTAGCGTCTTCGGCCATCCTAAACTCCGAAATGTTTTTCGGTTATCATATCGCATTAACACCATATCCCTACATGCTTTGCGGCTAAAACATCCAATCAACGAGCTCAAACCATAGCTGAGGATCTTGGGTAATCAGTTCAGTGGCTGTGTATAGCAATGATGCTCAAAATGTCCCTTATAGGCCTACGTCTGATTCCGGTTATTTTATTTTGAAATTCAGTTCCTGACGGACGCCAAAAAAGCCAGAGATTATGGAATTAGACAAATAAATTTAAAAAAGGATAATTGTGTGTTATTGTTGAGTACATAACAGTGTGTTATTTAGAAAAGAATAACAAATTAGAAGGAAAAAAAGATTTTAAAAATACAGATTTCAGTATCCTGAGACTCTACATTTTTTGGGGGTGCTATGGCTATCCTGGGGGGGGTGCTTCAGCACCCCATAGCTCCCCCCTGGCGCCACCACTGACACACACACACACACACACACACACACACACACACACACACACACACACACACACACACACACACACACACACACACACACACACACACACACACACACACACACACAACTTTCGTCCCGACTAAAGAACATTTTCTTCCAGGCTGTCAGATGGCTGAACTCTCTTTTAAGTTGACTTTGACTTCCCTGGAGAAGTAAACGCATTTCTTTGTGAATAAATTATTCGAATGAGTGGGTGGGTGAGTCAAACGGAACAATTTATGATTTCTAAAGAAGTGTCGCCAGTTGACTTTGACTTCCCTGGAAATGCATTTCTCAAAAGGTTATCAAGGTGGGAGTTATCTAACAATGGGGAGCATACAGGTTTAAGGAAACACACCAACAGTGACTCAAGACTTGCACGCTCCTTTCCCTGATTACAATTCTCTGCAGTCTCATATAAAATGCTTTACTTATTTATTTCAAAATGATTATACACTATGTGTTACATTCATTTATAATACAGTGATGTGCAGTTGTGTGTTGATTTGAGGATGCCCAGAGAGGAAGTTAAGTGTTTCATTTGGATAACACATATTTTAAGTAAAGCAACATTAAACTCCAAACTTGTGGAGTTGTTGATACTGATTCTCATAACAATATAAAAAAACAGTGATGTATTATTGATTATTTTTGAACAAATATAAAACTATGTAAACTGCCTAAGTAAAGACTTTCCACCCTGGAGAAGGAAGTGCATTTCATAAATGTTTTTCAAAGTCTTCACAAGAATCTAGATAATATTGAATCAGAAATAATCATAACTCAGGATCATGTGAGGGTTGTGGATACACCTGCAGCTCCACCCAGCATGAAGGAGTATCCAGGTGTGGGCTCTCTGTATAAATACATGCATGCATTTGATAAAAAGTCAAAACACTTGTGACACTTGACAGTTGACTAACTTCTCTTAGTGACAATGGCAGATCAAGTTATTTGTGGAGGATGGACCGAGACACAGGACGCTGATGAGGACACTCAGAAGATTTGTGATGCGGTGAGTTCTCAATCTACGTTCATTCTTCACAAGCTCCACAGACTACCCTCTGGTCTGGCCTAATGATACATTTTTACACAGGTGAAGGATCAAGTGGAGCAAAGAACCAACCAAAAGTATGCGGTGTACAAAGCAGTGAAATTCCGTTCACAAATTGTGGCAGGAATAAACCTCAGCATAAAGGTAAGGAATATTGGGATTTATGAAAAAAAAGTGTGAAAGCCTCAGATAGCGTGTTTGTCTTTATATCATTGTGACGGAGCGTATCACATGAGTGACTGACTCCGCCACTGACAGCCAACACACACACACACACACACACACACACACACACACACACACACACACACACACACACACACACACACACACACACACACACACACACACCCCAAACATGTCGGAGAAAAGACGGAGGCGCATCACTTCCGTGTTTTAAATTCATGCTATGCAATTTCTTATTTATTTTACGCTTGTTAATTATGGGGAATGATTATGTTTAAGAGGTGGTTAACCTGTTTATCTTTGGGTCGGATTTTTATGTTGAAATGTGGTTTGGAGTTTAATTGTTGTCACCTGTTGACGGTAAGCCTGGTGGGAGGGGCTATGGGTTAATAAGGGACGGGGTTGGCCCTGGAAGGGTCACTCCGAGAATGTTGCAGAGAAGGCAACAACTGATCACGTTTACTCTCCGGGAGTGATGGACTGTCTGATTTGGACGTTTTTGTTTGTTTGTCTAAGTAGTGCTGGTTCGCTATTTATTTTTTTGCTGTTATAAATAAAGTTTTTTGGATCTTAAACAACCGACTAAGCCTATGTATCTAATGGACGAATAGAACCCCATCACAATCATATACAAGATGAATCAATTCATGAACCAAATACATTACTGACAGAAACTCCCTCTGTAGGGAAGACAGGGATTTTAGCCTTTGCAGACTACATGCACTAAAACCTATAGAACATACAGGACAGAGACAAAAACCCAAAAAGCAGAATAGGGCTCTTTAAATCTAATGCAGGTCCAATTCATCGCAGGACAGTTTACTCCAGTTTGACAGAAGCTTCACATGAATCAGATTTATATTTATATTTTCCCTCTCTTTCCTGCAGGTCTTTGCTGGAGAGGAGGACTACATTCATCTGAGGGTTTTCCAACAACTTCCTTGTTATGGAGGAAAGGTTGAGCTGGTCAACGTTGAAGAGGGAAAAACCAAACATGACCCCCTGGGCCCTTTTCCTTACTGTTGACATGACCTTTTTCAACAGTGTAACACTTAAAGGCAGCAGTCTGATATTAAAATGCTCTTCTTCTTTATCCTGAAATGATTAAACAATGATTTTGAATCTGTCACACAGAGATACAGATATTTGGTGTTGGGTAGCAGAAAGTTGAACGCATTTCCTTTTAAATAAATAATAAAGAAAGCATTACAAATCTCAAAATGTGTCCTCTGGTTCTTGTGTGTAGCGTTTGATTTTCTTCAGTGAAGTCTGATTTCTAAAATAGTTGTAATCTTGGCGGGACAACCAACGGAACAGGACATGTTGTTGCCCCGACGTAACAAAGCATGGAGTTGGGACATGAGTCGGCGGGACCCCCAACGGTGAAGGGACTTGAGAAGGGACTAGAGAAGGGGCTTGAGTAGGGACTTGAGTAGGGACTAGAGAAGGGACTTGAGTAGGGACTTGAGTAGGGACTTGAGTAGGGACTAGAGAAAGGACTTGAGTAGGGACTAGAGAAGGGACTTGAGTAGGGACTTGAGTAGGGACTTGAGTAGGGACTAGAGAAGGGACTAGAGAAGAGACTAGAGAAGAGACTAGAGAAGAGACTAGAGAAGAGACTAGGGACTTGAGAAGGGACGGATCGCCAACAGGAGACGGGGAGCTGGAGTCACTAAATACTGATATACATCTGAACATCAGCAGGAGAGGACTCTTTAAAGTAGAGACACTACATATTCAATCTTTATTTCAGACTCAAGGTCCATATCACATACAAAAAGACAAGACACACATCAATAAATAAGAAAAAAAGCTAAACACAAATCAGATAAAAACAAAAAGATAAAAAAGATAAAATCAGTCCAATCACAGCTAGCCACACATGCTCACTGTCTGTATAGGCTATTGCGCCAATGTCTCCAAATCATGTAAGAGAACCGAGTAGAACTCTTCACAGGGTTGATTAAAATCGAGATAACATGATTGTCCGAGTCTTCTAGGCGACACATGAATTTGTACATTAACTTTCTTAAAAGGGCTCGACAAGTAGGTACCCCCAAGTTAACAAACAGCTGGCTGGCACTGTGCCATCTTGGTACCCTCACCACCAACCGTAAAGCATCATTGTATGCAACTTTTAGTTTTTGTATGCTTCTAGCCTTGTAGTTACTCCACAGGTGAGCCGTGTACAATGGTGCACAGAAAGCTTTAAAAAGTGATACCTTGACATCTACAGAGCACTTGTGAAGTTTCCGCATTAATATGTTTGCCTGGGCATACAGTTTGCAACGTTGTCTATGGATGTTTTTGTCATCTGTGAGATCATCAGAAATATAATGACCAAGGTACTTAATTTCACTGCACACAAGAAGAATGTTGCTACTGAGAATACAATTCATACTGATATACACCTGAACATCAGCAGGAGAGGACTCTTTAACAGCCTGTCCTCCTACAAAAAACGACCAAATAGGTCGATTGTTTAAGCAGTGTTGATCACGATATTACGACCCATAGCCACGTAGCTTTCCCATTATTCATTTCTAGCAGCAGTTTATTACAACCTTTTGTCACGTTTTGTCACGATCGTAATCCCGTGAACTTTAACCTTGCGCATCAATAAAAGTGCGACGAGCCAAGAAGATGAAGATGAAGAAGAAGATGAAGAAGAAGAAGGATTGTTAAAGAGCGTCAGAGCTTTACAAGTGGTAAATCTGATTTCTGTATTTCATTTGATTTGTTTACGCTTTTAATTAATCCTGTCGTTTTTCTACTAATCATGTTTAACCACGATATTTCAGTTTTACGTTTTAGGGCTGGCCCGTGGCATAGGCAGTATAGGCGAATGCATGTTGTTAGCAATAGCATGGCTGTAAAGGTTAGCGCTTAGCGCTTAGCTTATATGCGCTAACGGATATGTATTGCAATATAAGAAGGTTCGTCTACAACAAGTTGTAGGGAGAGTTTTCTCCTTCGCACAAAAGGAGCTAAAATCTTGCCTAAAAACAAAACCCTTGGTAGCACGTGACATAACACATAACAATGGCAAAAGTATGTATATTCAGCTAACCAGACCAGGACATGATATGAACGTAAACAATGCGAAAGGAAATGGCACTTTAATAATAATAATAATAATAGTTGACATTTACATGGCGCTTTTTATAATGCACACACTTTTTCTTTCTTCGAAATGTCACCTAACATGTTGCATTAATGATAGTTAGGGTAAGTTCAACACTTGAATATCATCAGGTCATAGTTGTTTTACTACTTTAAACATTCGCTAATTCAACTTAAGTTTTGTGAAAGCATCACATCTAGTTAAAAAGAGAAATATGTTTTCCTGTAATTACTGATTTACCTGGGACTTGATTGATTTTGGTGCCTGTAGTTTTATTTTGGCGAATGCTTATTTATGAAGCAACAATTAAATTACATGGTAGCACAGCTAATCTGAGTTCATCTGTTTGGTTTTTTTCAGGTCATCTATCAATTCAATTATATGAAGTAGCCTATTATCATAAAAAAATCAACGGTTCTTTTCAGAGCCATATTCCTCTTCCTACTCTCTTTCACCCCTCTCGTTTTCTTGTCTTTTGTTTTGTTTTTCTCCCTCCCTGTATGTCAGTTCATCCTTTGTTTGTTGTTGCCCTTTTTATCCTCACTTAAAAATGTCATCCAAGCAACTGAATGAATGGCTAGAGATAGGGAATGCCCTCGCAGATGAGTTGGCAAATAAGGCAAGTACAACATTATCCAAAAATGTATTATAACATTTACTCAAATGATAACAGACACACACATTACAAAGATGTGTGTGCAACAATTAAGGGAAATATATAATCTCTTTTATATATTTATATATTAAGATACCAAAGAAACCAAAGAAACCGAAGATACAGAAGATACCAAAGAAAATAACGCAAGGATCAAATGTTTCCTGGAGGAAGAGGGACCTGGATGGGAACATTATAGCCCAACATTGGAATAAGAATCGATCTGGTCTGTAAAATATAATCTAGTTCTAGTGTTTCATTAAGTTTTAATGTCGTTGGTCGGTCCTCAATAATGTTTCCCATATCATCGTACTTTGTTTTATGCAGTTAAACCTTCCAGCTCTCAGAAGTCCCCAGAGGTCGAGGAGACACATGAGATTCCTCTACAGGTCCCAAGTCTTGGTATGCACAATGAATTCTTAAATTATCCTTCAACTTGAAATGTAGGTAATTGTTTGTAGTATGTAATAGCTTTGTTCATGATACATTGTAAAGTGAAAAGCCATGTATGGAATATCTTTTTTAAATTAAACTAAATTCCATGATTTGTTTTATATTTTGTTATTTTAGATCAACATCTTCAGACACTGAGAAACCTGTTGGGTTCTCTCACTGTCCCTGCATCATCAGAAGAAACACCCACTGCATCAACATGGACCCAAAGACAGTTGAAACGTGAACAAAAATTCAGAGCTGCAATGCCAGAGCTCCTTAATTTGAAATTGGCTGCAGAGATTGTCACTACACGTTCCTGTCTCCAATGCAAAACTGCTGATGCTGTGGTCCGGTGCTTGGACTGTGTTCCACCAGGAACTCCCTTTCTTTGTCCGGCATGTGACCCTATTATCCATGGTAAACATGTCTTCCATGACAGGGAAGCCATGTTTGATGGGTTTTACAGACCTATTCCTCCCACATCCTTAGTGGTTGTGGATGAAAGTGGCCAATATGGACTCTGTGAACAAGGTGGGTTCAAATAAGGTATTACATATTCCCTTACCATGGTTTCCTAATGTGCACTACATATACAGCGGCATCATTTTCACCATGTCGGAAGTTTGCTTTAACAGTTAAAATGTCTCAATTTGTATTGACTACATTTCCTAACATGTCCTAACATGCATATGAATCTCTGAAATTGTCTTTGCTGCAGTGTGTCTGCTTCCAATTCCTCCGCCATCCCAAATCTGCTTCTGTGGTCCAAGCCAAGATTTCACCATCATCCCAGGAAAGCAGACCGTGTTGGTGACTATCAATGGTTTGTTGCCACCAGAAGACGATCAAGCAGAAATACAGGATTACTATTATACTTTTGTCCTACATTGCATAGATAGCTGTCAAATTGCACATTTATATTTTTTCTCAGGTCCATACAACGTTCGTCTGCCTTCTGTGTGCTGCCCAATTTGTTCCGCCAAATGGTCCCCGAGCATAGGTGACTTGCTGGGATACAAATACTGGCCAGCAACCGACAGCTGCAAAATTATTTTTAAGTTTGATGTGTTCACATCATTCGAGCAAATGAAATTGGCCAGCCCAGCATTATCCCAGCAAGTATTTATAAAAATGCTTGAACATCGATCGTTTTCCACAGGAAGGGTAAGAATAAAATGTGGTTTTCAAGATTTTTGAATACCAAACTTTTAATTAACCAAATGAATACCATTCTTTTTTCCAGACAGGCAGAATCTGTAGCGATATCTTCCACAGAGTCTTTCGGGAGTTTGCCTTCTGTAATTACAGACAAGAAGATCTATGCCTGGTGGAGCCCTTTAAATGCCCAGCATGCACACCTGACATGCTGGCTATTGCTGTAGATGGCAATAGAAAGCATTATCGCTTCAAGAAGTCCAGAGGGTCAGTGAAATCATATTCTCATTTTAGTTGTTGTTTTATTGACTAAGCTGAATGTCTTTGCTGAAATGTCTAACTTTCCCCAACTCTGCAATTTCTTTTTCCAAAGTTTGTAGACCATCAGAAAACAATGGTTGGTGTGAAATTACACATAATTATATAAATCCAATTCATAAACATTATTATATATGACGCCTGTAAAGTTAACTCAACTTTAAAATGTTAAATGGTTGACGTTAGTTGGATATGTTGGAGCTAAGAACCAGTTTTGGATATAATCGCTTCATGAAAAATGTATTAAATTGCCCAGGAACCTTTTTCTATGCCTTCCTCTGCCCTATTCCATGCCCATCAATATAAAGGATGTACTTTTATTTTTACCTTTTTACAAGAAGTCAGTAAACTTTTCACTAATGTTAAATAATGGTGGCAAAAGACTTTACACAGAATTACAGATCAAATTCACAAAGACCTTTTCCACATTTATGAAAATGTTATGGCAAAAGCAAATTGGCCACATTAAATAGAGGACACAATCAAACTTATGTATGTATGATAATGTTGCTTACAATGTCTTTCTCGAATTTCGCAGGACAGATGAACCGTCTCTATTTGATGGACTGTTCATTGCCCAGGACAGTAAAGTGTCTGCCTTTGTCGACAAAATCAGGAGCCAGATGACGATTGTAAGAATCTATTCAATCCCCTAACCCTTTATTTATTTATCTTAGCACAGGGTTAAATGTAACAGATTGTGTCTATTTCAGAAAAGTGGTCGTGATGTTTGTGGACCGGCAACATTCACAGCTTGCAGAGAAACCTCACACAAGTCCAGGGCCAAGGTGGATGAGGAAGGACTGCAAATAGCTGTGTGCAGACATGGCATCTTACGACAAGGCCTAAATCACTACCGTGGTGAAATATATGCCTACCCAATGTTCCTGCAGAAGGAGCTGGCTGAAGTTGCGAATGCAACATTCTTTTGTATGGATGTTGCCTGCAGGTAGTTATAACTATTGCAAAATTGGAAGTGTTTGTGGGAAACGTGTTATCTATTTAATTCTTGCACATCCAGTAGATGTAAAGCAAAAAAAACATTCATTTGGATAAATGCTGATGTTGGTTACAAGGATTGTACTGGTAATTTTAAGGACCTGGTTTATCTTTTTACTATTATGCCATCATGCAACTGGAAGAGCTAATTGATTTTGTCATTACAGGTACTGGCCTTATTTGGAGAAGATGGCAGCAAAGTTGCCTGAGCTCCAACCACTTACAGAGATGAAACCTTTTCTCTCTGTAATGCACGCCAAGGCCCACACAGGCAAATGCGAGGTACAGTATGCAAATTAAACATTTGTGTCACTAGATTCAAATGTTTTAGAAATTGTAGTGCACATAAGAATATCATGTAGTATATTCTATTCAAGCCTGTGGAATAATTGTAATAGTTACAAATGTTGACAAAATTGTTACAAAAGAGACTGTCACAAGGATAGGCTTCCAAAACCCATTATGTTTATTTTAGTAAATATATCCGCACTGTAGAAATAATGAATGAATAGAGCTTCAAATAACTGCAGTTGTGACATTGTAGTTCAAAGCATAATTCAATATCAGAACATTTTAACTTTCTGAAATTGCTCCTGACACTGATGATAACTAAAGATGTACAGTACAAGAAATTATAATATTGAACTAAATAGCTAGATCTCATTGTTTATGATTCTGAGCAGGTGAAGTGGGGTGACAGAAGCCAGGAAGGTGCTGGAAATACTGTCGGCGAGGAAGTGGAACAGGTTAACAGCTTCCTCTCAAGGGGCAGCTCTGACAACAAAATACATGACCAAATCAGGTTGGTAGAGGAAAACAAATAGTTTTAAGTAGTGCCACATTGTAAAGCTCATATGAATTTTCATGTTTTTGTGTTTACAGCTAGAGCAGATATGATAACCGTGCTGGCTATGCAATGGAACCACAGGAAGGTGGAGAATCTCCACAAGACACTCTCAAAGAGTTTTGTCAAAGTAAGACGTCCATGCTGCATTTCAAAATGTATATTAAGACTATCCGAGTTTGTTGTTGTAGTAATTTAACACCATCCTTAGCTACATGTTGTTGAATTGAATGTATTCTGCAATCATTTCATTATGATGGTGCTGCCATGGCACACTGTTCTGCCAAGAGAGTCTCTGTTCTGTTTGTTTTTAATAAAGCACTATAGGTTGATTCATCTGAATTTCTGGATAATAATAATAATAATAATAATAATGTTAATCCTGCTTGATCTTGAAAAAAAAGGGACACTAAGGTGATACTTGCCAACCTTGAAGAGAAGGTGTTTAGCATTTCATGTTGTTGTCTGGTCAGTTAATGTGCATAAAGGAATTCAGTAAAAAACAACCTTCTCAACCAACTGGAACGCATATTCACTTTTTCCTTTGAAACATTCTAACCAGACTACACAGAGAGCACAAACTGAAGTGGACAATCTTGAGAGTCTCAAGCAAGAGCTGAACATCTCCCTGGAGGACACGGAGCAGTGGGTGTTGGAGGTCAAGCAATGGGCAGCCACTGGTATGTTATATGATCACTGTGGTATAGATTTGGTTCCATATTTCCAAACATTTGGCTTCATGTTTTATGATTACACCTTGTTGTTTCTGTTTTCAAGAGAAACATGGAGCCCAGAGTAGCCAAGAGGAGCTCCAGAGAGAAATAGATGAAATTATTTATTCCCTCCGAAGAAAGAAACACGACCTCTATCGACAAAATGGTATTTATTATTACGTTATCTAGAAACAATATTTGTTTCTTGTTGTTGTTGTTTGTATTATTAATATTAGTTTATTTGTATTTTGTTTTACTTTACAGACAGCAACCAAACAAGGCAACGCAAACGGAGAAGACTGACAGAGCTCAAGAAGAAACTCAGAGAGAGGATACTGCAGTACAACACCATTGATGCCTGTTCAGAGAAAATTGACACAGAAGCAGCATGCGGTCTGTCTGAGGATGTCATTCTGCCCTGGGAGGCGCAAGGAGATGGTAAGAAACAACTTGTTTTTGTTTGCCCTAGATATTCCATAAATTCAGTTGAAGTACTAGAATACAATCACCAATGTAACACAGAGCTATCAACATAGGTGTCACAAATCATCATGATCACAACAAATCATTTTAAAATAATTATATTGAAAGGTCTGTATGATGTTGCCCTATCAAGTCTTAATAGTCTAGTCTCACTGGGACAGGCATATCTATGGAAACAGTAAAACCCTTCCTGACCACCCTGAACTGCATACTAATGTTGAATCTCAAGACATACTGAATGTAATTCTGCCAACATAGACAGAATTGAAAAAATTCAGCAAGCGGCGAGGTTGAATTTTTTTTTACCAGATTTTAAGGTTTTGGTCAATTTAATTAAAAAAGATTGAATACAAACTGATATTATTTGTTTTATTAGCCTTACCATTGTGGTTGTTATATTTTGTGTTTTTTCCATTATAGTGGTGAACCTGCGCACAAAGAGGCGACTTTTTGACCAGGTTATGCTGGTCAGGCGTATGGAAGAGGAGAAAGTCATCATTGTGAAGGAGATGACCCAGCATTGTCAAAATCTGAGGGAGGCACTGGACAAACTGGACCGCCTCCTTCATCAGACAAAAGACGACATCAGGAACCAAAGTATGTTCCACAAATACCGATTTATAATATTTGCCACTGCCCCCCTCCCAGTGTCAAATGTCTATCACTGAATAGCATCTGTAATGATTGCATTTTTTCTGAATCACAAATCTTTTTAGCTAATATACAGCCTCGGAGTTAAACATTCAAATTGCTTATATGGAACCAACATCAATGCTAATTAAAAGTTGCCTTACATAGACTGTCATTTTGTCTTTTTATTTTAGTTTCTCCAAGCGATATAACAGAAGAGGGATACAGGGGACTGCACTGCTGTATTTTACACCCTCAATATCTTCTGGAGCAGAAACTGAGCAGAGTCACCAGCACCTACAGCTGTATTGGCTCGGACTCGTCTTTTCTCATGATGGAGGAAGACATTGAAGACGGTAATGAGGACGACGAACAGGACGGTGATGAGGACGGTGATGAGGACAACGAACAAGACGGTGATGAGGACGGTGATGAGGACAACGAACAAGACGGTGATGAGGACGGTGATGAGGACAACGAACAAGACGGTGATGAGGACGGTGATGAGGAAAACTAACAGGACGGTGATAAGGACAACAAACAGGACAACGAACAGGACTTAACAAGTCTATTGTGTTGTATGCATGTCAACGTATTAAAACGAGTATTACGATTGAATGGCTTGTTTATTACCTTTTTTTTTATATGATCCTGCTTTGCATTTACTATGTCTGGTATCCAAGTAAATGCCATTAGCAGTTATCAGTCACCTTCAGATCCGAGTTACCTCGAGGGCCAGAGGTTCCCCACCCCTGGTATAAGGTTTTGGTGATCACCCTTATTATCATCATGTCATTTAATCATGATCTGTTTAATTAGCCAATGCTTACATCCAAAGAATGTGTCTAGACTTTACTCCTACAGACACACACTAACAATACAAATTGAGCTAAGTAATACACTCACGAGCCACTTAATTAGGTACACCTTGCTAGGATGGGTTGGACCCCCATCTGCTTTCAGAACTGCGTTAAGTCTTCATGGCATAGATTAAACAAGGTACTGGAAGCATTCCTCAGAGATTTCACTCAATATTGACCTGATCGCATCACACAGTTTCTGCAGATTTGTCGGCTGCACATCCATGACGCAAATCTCTCGTTCACCATATCCCAATGGTGCACTGTAGGATTTGGATCTGATGACTGTGGACTGTGACATTTGAGTAAAATTCATTGTCATGTTCAAGAAACCAGTTGGAGAATATTTGAGCTTTGTGACACGGTGAGTTATCCTGCTGGAAGTAGCCATCAGAAGATTGGTACACTGTTGTCATAAAGGCATGGACATGGTCAGCACAACCCGGTATCACGGCAAGACGTGAACATGTGACGATTTACCATGATGGGAGACGTGAAGCTGTCACGATTTCGTCCCTTCAAACGTGACATTTACACAGTATTGTTAACGTGGCCCAACCAGTGGAGATATACCCGGAAATGCCAAGCAAATGCTACCCCGACGGTCGGTTGTTATTATTATCAATATTAATATAATAATGATTTCATTTGTAATAGTCACACTCAATTTCGCTAATTTTCTGTTGCCCCAGCTGGTCGGCACCTCTTTTAGCAGATACAAAGGCTATATTCATTTATTAAATCGATGTGTGTGGATGTGGAATTAACGGACGTGACGTTGCACGATTGCGTTACCAGGCAACAGCTTCGGTTCATGTTAATTTATAAACTCTTCAACTCGAACCGTAGTTATATTTTAAAACATTTTAGAAAGCCTCATGAAATATTTTAATGTACATTTTAAATTAAATGTGAAGGAATGTGTGTATAACAAAATACATCCGTCAAAAACAATACCGGAAACAGACGTAGGCAAGATCCTCGGTTATGGCTAGAAAGGATCCTTCTATTGTAAATATGACGTCACGTTCTCGTTGTAACTCTCGTTGTAATCGGAGCGGCTCGGAAACACATCTACAGCAGTAACATGATGCAACATACACATTAATGCAGCAGCAATATTAATAGAGAAACATCAGACATAATAGTAAAACACTGCAAGGGAACATTTTATTGCACCAGGAGCTATCTTGGGACTTTTACTGCGACAACGTTGACTTGCCTGTGAATAAAAAATAAACCATAGTGTTGGTGATCTACAGTGTTGTCATTCTTCTTTGAACACCAGCAAGACCGCTTTTCAACGATCACACTCCCTGTCATTGACATAATTAATAGATAGTTTAGCTTCTCACCATCATTTGCTGTGGCCAACTGATGTTAACGATCCTAACTGAAAGGCTGCCTGCCAAACGTAAACATTCAGCCACGTGACATTCAGCCGAACTCTCGCGAGAGTTTTACACAAGACGGATCCTTTCTAGCCATAACCAAGATCCTCAGCTCGGTGATTCATGGTTTAGCCGCAATGCACGTTGGGAAATGGTGTTTATGCGATGTGAAATCCGAAAACATTTAAAAAAAATAAAATAATACTTTATTCCGAGTTTGCTTGCTTTTCTCTTTGGAGCTAATCACATAACGGCATTGTAATACATGGTTCGGCTGCATTACATATTACATATCTGCCGTAGTTATCTATCTATAGAGCCCTGATGAGAAGACTTCTATACAAACAGGAAGAACTGCCGCCAAAACTGAAAACGTGACGTGGATCACAAATATATCAGCCATTTAACAACATCTTAGATTTATTTTCACACAATATGTCTCCTTGCAATATCAACAGTAATTCGGCTGACTTTTATATTGGATCCAATTGGTAGATAGGCAGTATTTACACCATAACGGCGCACAGCTGATAAACGGGCACCTAGTGGTTAAAGCATGTTATTGAATTTTATTATTATTATTAACTAACAGAATAAGAGACCTGACAGGTGATGGTCAGACGTTGACCTGGCTGCACAGTCACAGAAGCTGGCTGTGTCAACTGTTCACACTTCACACCTGTACAAATACAAAAAAAAGTTATATGACAGATTATCCTGTTAAACAGCAGTATAATAAGTGTTGACTCACTTCCAGCTGCCAGCAGCAGCAGCAGCAGCAGAGAGAACATGATGATGATGACTCTCATTTCATTTAATTTCAAACCTTTATTTATACAGGTGTATCCCATTGAGATCATTGATTTCTTTTTCAAGGGAGACCTGCTCAAGTAGGTTCCACACGAAACATAAAAACATAAACAGAACAACAAAAGGACATCATACAGCACCATTTACATAACTATCCACATAAACAGGTACCAATAGCTTCCGATTGAGTAGCATCCAACCGAGCTTTAAAAACATTTAGTGGCACCAGATTGCTCAGTTTCCATTTAATTTGCAGACTATTCCAAGACAGAGGAGCTGCGCATCTAAAAGCTGTCTTCCCTAAGACAGTCCTAGCAGTTGGCACATTTAATAAAACCACAGCATTCGATCTCAGGCAGTAGCCACTTACAATTTTCCGTGAGATCAGGGAGCAGATATAAGATGGAAGTTTCCCTAACATGGCTTTGTATATAAAAATGTACCAGTGACTGAGCCTCCGTACAGTTAGTGAAAGCAAACCAGCCCTTGCATACAGGGTACAGTGATGGGTTAATGCTTTACAGTTTGTCACAAATCTCAGTGCACTGTGATACGTAGCATCTAACTTGACCAGGCAATTGGCAGGTGCATTCATATAGATCAAATCACCATAGTCCAGCACAGGTCAAAAGGTCACAGTGACTAGCCTTTTCCTGGCCTCAAGCAGAGAAACAGGACTTGTTCCTGTAGAAGAAACCTAGCCTAACCCTCAGCTTTTTAAGCAGGTTATTGACATGAAGTTTAGAAATGTGAGACAATCATCAAGCCAGATACCAAGGACTCTGAGAAGACGTGAGCTCCTGATCCCCTTTAATCTCCACTGACAGTCTCTTGTGAAGGCCTTATAACTGTATCACAATGGATATTACTGAGTTTGCATAGAACCAAACGTGTTCACGTGTGAATGTGAACATTAATAGAATATCACCTCCCATCTTCAGAGCAATCTGACTATTATAACATTAGCGTTAAGAAAGCTTAATTAAATATCTGCCTCAACATAAGTAACTGGATCAAAGTCACAGTACAGTCCGCGGCATCACATCATAATGTATCATATATCTCCTTATCTGAGTCAGCTGAGCCGTATCTGGCCGTGCAACACTTACAGTGTCACATACTGTATGCAGAAGTATTATTTTAAGCAACACATTACGAAACACTCGAGTCAAATGTAATTAAAGTCAGATCGTGTCTTAGACGGGGCATATCATAAACCTGTTAATGTACGCATTCAAACACTTTTTCTTTTACCAGCTGTGTTCACCTTGCAGGTGCAGCTATGTGGCTTTTATCCTGGATAAAGTGTTTGAGTCATGGATGTTTAAAGTCTTCATATTTGTCTAATTATATAGTTGACTTTTCATTCAGGAAGTATACGCGCTGCGCTGTCAGTACGCTTCTCCATGTTTGTGATTGGTCGAATGCTCCAGATACCACCCCTTTTATGTGAACGCGCACCTAACTAGATAGGCACGGCTGGCTTGAGCGATCCACTTGATAACCCGTGTCGTAGTGCCGTTTAGCGAGAGGGCGTATGTTTTGGATTAGGCCAACCGGCTAACTCAAACATATCCAGGTTAGGTTGAACCAGTTTCGTGGTATACCCCCCAGGTCTTGTCCTGACTGAGCACAGGCACCTGTAGCCTTGGCTACTGTGCTCTCAGTGTTTTGTCTCCCTGTTCCTGCCTATTGGCGTCAGCTGATAGAGGTGTTGGTTTTATCTTGTTATGCACAATGTTGATTCTTCTCTCAGAACTAGCTAAATATGGGTCTGGGGTAGAGATCTTCAGAATTGGTTTGGCATCTTTTGTGTCAATTCGTGGCACACAACATGTCTTGTGAATAAACCATCAGTTTGCCATCAAAGTTCCTGCTCTCCTCGTGTCTCTCTGACTCCTGTTTCCATTGCTTCAGAAGTTTCCATCGCATATGAAAGATTTTCACATGTTTGTAAATTATTTTGGTTTCAGTGTGTGTGTTTCACATGGGTGAACAGTATATTTATATGTTATGGAATGAAATACAATGTCAGATTAGGGGAAAGTTAGGGGAGTGCATGTTAATGTGTCTGGAGGTGGCGTGTTCCAAAAGTGTTTGGGTTTGTCTGCCGTGTGTGGGCTGCGTTCCATTTCAAATTGCCGCCTGTACAATGTATGCACCAGTCTGTGATATGCCGATGTGCAGGCCCGCCCCTCCATACACGCCGATCACACAGACTGCGTCTGCCTCTCGCCCTCATCTTGTGGAGGGAGCCTCATCTGATGCGCAAATGCGGCGCAATTGAGCGCGCCACAGTTTCTGCTGCGAGGCTCCACTAGCTGTAATCGGCTTGGTGTGTCCAGGGTTTACACACCACCCCCCCGTCGACGCTCGCGAGGGCCTCATCACATCACAGCCCTGCCGATGTGATATAATGTATAGGACCTTTTTCCTCATGGGTGTCATTCACAACAGACCAATCATGACAGTTTTAGAGAATGAGTTTGTATGGATACACTTAAAACATATTTGTATTTGTCTTGGCTTCAGCTCACTGATAACATAAGAACACAAATAGGCACAACACTTACATAGATGTTTTTTTTATATGTATTTTATTACTCCAAAATAGAAAAAAAAAAGTCAGCCATATTTAACTGGAAAAGTTTTCCTTTGGCTCCCAGGAATTTTTCCACTTCGCCCCACTGTAAAACAGAAACAGTCAATCAATCAATCAATCAATCAATGTTTATTTATATAGCCCAATATCACAAATGTTACATTTGTCTCAATGGACTTCACAGTTTGTACAGAATATCAGTATGACAATACTGACACAGCAAAAAGTATTACTTTTTGGAATATGTAGTTCTACAGTATGTTGACAATGCTATTTCAAATGAGAAGATATACTAAGTCACTCAAAAATATCATGATGAAAGTGCAGTATAATGTATATATTTATATATAACACGTACATCATATATAATACAAGGTACATTTTTTATTTCAAAGTCAATGTTTCATTTGACCAATTCTTTGAATTTGCTGTCTTATCAATGCCCAAACATACAGCACTAAACTTAGACAACTGCCTGCAAGACTGCACACAGAAATAATACTACTTATTACTACTAACTATACTTATAGTATAATTGTTAAGAACAAATGTAACAAGTCAGTAATTACAAAAGAGATCAAATACCATCCAGCCTCACATATCAATCATTTAACCTTTAGTGATATTGATCAATGATAAACTCTATTGTATATTTTAATTTCTATTTCAATGTAGGCTACTTCCCTGCTTATGTGTTACAATCAGACAACGTTTCTAGGGCGCGATGTCTGAATGACGAAGGGCAGAGAACTTGGATGTCTTACTTTATGGCGCAAACGTCTGATAGAGCCATTGATGACATGGCTCCCCACCCCCATGTGATCAACTAAATTCAATTTACTGCTGAGGAACCCAAAATGTTTAAGTTAGTGATCTCAGGGTTGATGAAGTTGGTTGGTAAGACTACTTTGTGGCCCCTGTTCTGCCAGACCCATCAGCTACACTGAAGGAAACTTCAGATTAGATACATACCATCCAGAGCAAGACTGCCACTGCACCAACACCTCGGTATGGCCCTGAGTAAAGAAACACAGATTTTAGGTAAACTTCATTTTTTTCAAATGTCATACATGTAAATACAAAAAGTCCAGTGAAATCAAATGATAATTTGAAATAATAGTAGGTACGATTAACTCAAACATATGAAGGACTGTAACATAGTCAATAGCATTTTCCCCATCAGTTTAATATTTTGGAATACTATTATTATTTAAAAAAATATTTGTACTGCCAAGAATAGGAATTCACCTACAAAGGATTACAAGAAAAAATGTAATATACAAATAAATGGCTGGACATGATGCATTAATGCGACATGAAGCATTACACAAGTACCTCAACCTTAAATTAATAATAAATTATTGTTACTGTAATTTCAATATTTACATTAGCAGTCATGCTTAAGACTGAAACACTCCTTTTAAACAAAGTATACGAAAATCCAATAAGATAAGACTTGGTTCCACGGAAACATTATTGTCATTGTTTATTTATTTAAAAATATTTTCTAAACAAACCTCCCTGATTCGTTCCCTCAGTAGTTTTTTGTAGGGGAAAGTGTCTGACCCTTGATGAATGGGACATTCTGCAAGGAATTAAAAGATGGTAATAAGTTGAAGTTCAGCAATAACCTCCTAAACATTGCCTAACATCACATTGTGCTCAATTAAACTGTTCAAAATGGCACTGAGACTTTTGATACTGCAAAGTCTTAAACAAAACAAAAGGTGGTGTATTCTAATTGTACCGATGATTGTTTTCTCTCTCTTTAACTCATTCAATGTGCAAAA
The DNA here is from genome assembly GCF_949606895.1 of Notothenia rossii. NCBI lineage: Eukaryota > Metazoa > Chordata > Actinopteri > Perciformes > Nototheniidae > Notothenia > Notothenia rossii. The sequence continues at coordinate 184,965 of NW_027640206.1, forward strand.
TCAAACACAGTTTCAGTCGATGTAAATAAGATAATTACTAATTAACCCGCACATACCATTAATTGCCACTTTATTCCTCGTTGGTCTTCTTTTCTGTGAGGAAGACACTGAGGAGAGAGCAGGAGTCAGGCCGGAGGAGAGAGCAGGAGTCAGCCCGGAGGAGAGAGCAGGAGTCAGGCCGGAGGAGAGAGCAGGAGTCAGCCCGGAGGAGAGAGCAGGAGTCAGGCCGGAGGAGAGAGCAGGAGTCAGCCCGGAGGAGAGAGCAGGAGTCAGGCCGGAGGAGAGAGCAGGAGTCAGGCCGGAGGAGAGAGCAGGAGTCAGGCCGGAGGAGAGAGCAGGAGTCAGCCCGGAGGAGAGAGCAGGAGTCTACCCGGAGGAGAGAGCAGGAGTCAGCCCGGAGGAGAGAGCAGGAGTCAGGCCGGAGGACACAGGAGTGAGGAAGAGAGTGAACTCAGTGTCAGTCTCGGTGGTAAGAGGTACAGACAAGTCTGATCCTGGGTCTGCGGCCATTTCTGCCTGTGTGGTACAAGGGCCCTCAGGTTCAACTGCCAAAGTCACTATTGAGAAGAAAAAAAAGTAGACGCATGGTGAGTAAATGACCAAGTATAATCCGCCATATATATTTATAATCTGAGTAATTACAGCTAAAAATGAAACAGCGGAACATCAGTGATTCTGTGTTACAATGGCGTTTGTTAGCAACCAGGAAATGACACCACTAAGGACAAACAGATGAGAATGCTGCGTGGGGTCTGGGTGCCGTGTTGGCGGGACGTTGGGGGGCTCGCTGCTCCGCCCTTTTAGGCTCGAGGAGCAGACAGTGTGAGCTGGATTACTGGTGTTGTTTCCTGGTTGCTGTGTGGGGTCTGCGAGACAGCGAGGAACTCAGCCTGAGCGCACACACACACACACACACACACTCACATCCAGGCTGTGAGTGTGAGTGCGTGTGTGCGTGAGGAGATCCACGGAGCCTCGGCTGAGAAAAGATAAGGCTGAGTGAGTGTGTGTGAGCCGGTACGTCACTATGCCCGTTACGTCACTATACTCAGGAAGATTTTTTTTTGAAAAAGAGCAGCATAGACAGGTATTTTCTGTGTTAGAGTTTTACTCGCTACAGGGTGTACTTTGAGGGTTTGTGACTCTGCAGACCGTTTACATGCAGGAAAAGCTTCATAACACAGAAGGGGACGGGTAATAACCAGAAAAGCATGACATGGGCCCTTTAACTGACAAAACAAGACATAACGACATATTTGTACTACTTGGTAAACAGTGATTCACATTTTTTTACATTTAAAACCAGATAACTGGGCAACTAATTTACAAAAAATGTTAACAGATAAATTGCTGAAATATAGCATGCAGATTTGTATACTTTACCATTAATAAGGCTTTCGTAAATCCTCTTTATGGTAACAAGTGCATTGTTACCATCTTCTGTCTCGATTTGCCATGGACAGATGCAATCGGCAAAAACCATTTGTGCCTCTCTTGGCAAGAAGGAGGATGGGACGCCGATCTAACATTTTCCATTTGTGGAGCTGGAACACAATGGACACAAAAAAACAAGAAATATTATGTACACAACAGTTCTAAACATTTTCACACACCTAAAGCCATTATAACTCCATTTATTTTGCCTAAGTGAAAAATGCACTGATGTGATACGTGTGCACATTGAGGAAGGCACCCCACAATTAACCAGGTGTGATTTTAGACCCCTTTTAGGGGAGCCCCTAAAAAAGAACTGTAAAAAAAAAAAGAAGTTTATCGAGCTCGGGTTCACTTTGAGTTTTTTTTACATGGGCATAGTTATTTTTATATGGGTTAGGGATGCCAGCGATTATTCTATTTTTCGAATATTCGTTACAGTCTCCATAATCGAAAATTATTTTTAAAATTCGATTTTATTTATATATATTTTTATTATTATTTATGTATTTCTTTTTTTTCCTGGCTTAGTTTCAATTCGGCGGCGAATAATCAATTAATATTCGCCAGGGCTGTCCGATTTTGATCATGGTCAGTTTCTGGCATGCCTAATATTTGTCCATTTAATTCTCACATTCAGATATCTGAATAAGCTACATTTAGCTTTGAAACATGTCAGCAAGCTATAACCTATATCATTTCAGGTTCAAAGTTCCGCATTAACAGCACTTCAGATGTAAAGCTGGTGTTACAGGGGAATTTTTAAAGGACTGTTCGAACACGGCTCAAAGTCAGAGACTCTGGTAAGCTTTATGAAAGTGCTTTTAAGGGCCTCTTTATTAATACTAACTCTTTCCAGGTCTTGATTGTCTTTCAAGCACTATATTAATATGGGCTGGTTTTGATTCACTGACATTCTTGGTTTTACCATTTATTCAAAAATGTATATGATATTTCATTCATTTTACTTTTGGAAACCATAGTCACATAATTATGTGTTTTCTATACTATGAAGTTCCAAAATAAAATATAAAACACCAAAATGCAGGTTTTTTTGTAAGATATAATTAGAAAAACATGTACATTGAAGCTCTGATTCTAGGAATTACCACTGGCCTGAACTATGTTACTTCTGGTTAAGAAATAATGTTTTACTAAAACTGGGTGCTTGCAAGTACAAACACTATCTAACATCAGTTCGAAAAAATGTGTTATGCCTTTACAGCTTTAAATACAACGGTGACAACAATTTTGCTTAACACATTACATGAAGTGCAGTAATCGTGCACTAGTCTGTACTTCTCACATAAACTTACTTAAGAAATTAGGATTATTTTTAAAAAGTAAATGAGGGCGACTGTTGGAAAGTATAAATCAATTCAGTAATTTAACAATTTGTATAAAAAGATTAAGATCAGGGATTATTTACACACTTTTTTATGATAACTGACATCTGCAAGAGAAAAAAGCTTACCAGTAAATGTGTCGAGTCATACACTTTGTTGACACTGTGGTTTTTCTTTTGCGTGGCCTTCCACTCCTGTGCAACCTTTTCTTTTTGCTTGGAGAGTTTCTCTTTGTAGGGTTGGATGGCACCACATTGTTTGCATTTTTTACTTGCTACTCCTATGCTTTGCCTGCATGTCTGGCACACTTTTTGAGTAGGCGTCTGTAACAGAAACACAGATAATGTCAGGGAATACCAAAAATAAGAATACTATACTACAAATGTTTACAGGATTCATGTATTTTATTATATCGTGAAAAATCTTGTTAAAACAATGAACTCATGTTTTTTTATCTTTTAGATAGGATGAACAAAAATCACAAGAGTAAGGAAAACAATGTTATACAGAGTCAGTCACATGTTTAAAGTGACTGTTATGAACAACCCTAATCTGTCAATATCTGGTTGATCCAAAAGTTGATGCTCCATCATCACAGAAAATAATACTAAAATCATCATTACCAGGGGTGTATTGCTAATTCTATAAGTTCTGCACGTGTGCACGCGCAGTTGTGGCTTGTTTTGAAGCTTATGTAACTACTGTCAATTAACACTCCAGCCAGAATCAACAAAGAATGGTCATTTATTAAGTCTGCATTATTGAATAAATGTGTGATTCTTACAGTAAATGCTGCACACAGCTGCGTGATAGTTAAGTGATCAGTGAAGGACCTTTATAAACTAACTCCCTCCTGCTGAGGTACAAAGGTTACTATATAAAAAGTGTGCACATGTATTTAGTATCCTATCCATGTGAATATGTTTTAAGTGGGGGTGGACCTCATGTCCTCTAGGGGGGTCCGGAGGCCCCCGTGAAGTTAAATGCATCAATCTTGTGCACTTGAGGGCAAAATTAACTAAATCTATGGATACATCTGTCAACACCCATATGAAACTTAACTGTATACATTTCAATAATAAAAAAAATGATAAGAATAATACTTTTTTTAAATGTATCTTTGTGCATATTTAACTATTTACTGTTTTGTTTTTTTATGCATTTGTTGTATGTCCAATAGTATGAATTGTAATGATTTCATCGATGTTTTAGATTCATTCGATTTTTTTTAGGGTGCTGTGTGACGTTGAACCTGCGACCTGCAACCTGTGACCTATGAACCTGTATTTGTATACTACCAAAGGAGCTATTGAACCTAAGAACTTGAATTCCCGACTCCTATTGTGGAACATTACAATAATATAAAAGTGTGCCTTGGAAATATGTATTTCCATATATGGTGACCAAACTGTTTCAGACCCACTGAGATAACTTAGACTAAAGTTAACTGTGTAAACATTACATTAGGTACATTAGCCTCTTAGCCTATCCGTTATCATAGCTAGCTAGCACCAGATGCTAACAACCATCCCCGTTTTAGGTGCCGGAGCGGTGTTTCGGCAGTATTACACCCCTGGTCACTCTTCACTTAATAGATAAATAGTATTTAATATAGTTATAAAGAATGTGACGTTTGATAACATTTGGATCAACCGCATGAACCGATGGATCACATAACTTCCATGCTCACGTTAACGTTAGCTGATTCTACTTTTGGCTAATTTAGCTTTGCTATCATTATTCCTAGGTAAACATAGTAATCTTAGTCACTGTACTAGACGACAAAATAAAACAACATAATACATATCCCAAAATGAATATACTTTTGATATCTGACTACTCACGTTTATTAGCTTGTCTGGGAAATAAATGGATGTTGTCTGATGCAGTGACGAGTCCAAAACCCCGGTAAGTTAGCATTTGACCACTTCCGGTTCCCTCGCGTCAGAACCAATGAGATTTCTCCATAGGATTTGGGAAAATAGCTCGAAATAAGGTCTGTGGTCGACACAAATTTAAGAGACGGATCACGTTTTGTTCTACGACAGACAGCCGTGATTTTTGAAGAGTGTACGTGTCTGAAAAACGATGGTTGTTAACTGAAGTTGTCGAGGACGTTGTACGTCATTACGCCGCCTCCCGTTGATTTAAAACGCGCCCGTGGGTCGTAAAGGTATACAGGCTGACGCACCCGTTGATTGAAAACGCTGCTCTGGGTCGTATTAATGGGTCGGAAAACGAGGAAAACAATCGACCTATTTGGTCGTATTAGTTGGAGGACTTGTTGCTCTTTAAAGTAGAGACACTACATACTGATATACACCTGAACATCAGCAGGAGAGGACTCTTTAAAGTAGAGACACTACATACTGATATACACCTGAACATCAGCAGGAGAGGACTCTTTAAAGTAGAGACACTACACACTGATATGGACTGTACTTATATAGCGCTTTATCCAGTCTTTAAGACCCCTCAAAGCGCTTTACATACTATATGTCATTCACCCATTCACACCCATTCATACAGAGCAGTGTACCTTACTCTAGGACCTAACATTCACACACATTCACACACCGTTGGCCATGCCATCGGGAGCAACTCAGGGTTAAGTATCTTGCCCAAGGATACATCGACATGTTGACTGCATGGGCTGGGATCGAACCCACAACCTTCTGGTTGAAAGACGACCACACTCCCTCACAACCACAGTCGCCCTGTATATATGATATACACCTGAACATCAGCAGGAGAGGACTCTTTAAAATAGAGGCACTACATACTGATATACACCTGAACATCAGCAGGAGAGGACTCTTTAAAGTAGAAACACTACATACTGATATACACCTGAACATCAGCAGGAGAGGACTCTTTAAAGTAGATACACTACATACTGATATACACCTGAACATCAGCAGGAGAGGACTCTTTAAAGTAGAGACACTACATACTGGTATACACCTGAACATCAGCAGGAGAGGACTGTTTAAAGTAGAGACACTACATACTGATATACACCTGAACATCAGCAGGAGAGGACTCTTTAAAGTAGAGACACTACATACTGATATACACCTGAACATCAGCAGGAGAGGACTCTTTAAAGTAGAGGCACTACATACTGATATACACCTGAACATCAGCAGGAGAGGACTCTTTAAAGTAGAGGCACTACATACTGATATACACCTGAACATCAGCAGGAGAGGACTCTTTAAAATAGAGGCACTACATACTGATATACACCTGAACA
>NW_027640205.1:0-1000 GCF_949606895.1 Notothenia rossii
TTTATCCAGGCGGTTATGAGGCTCGATGGGGCCAAACAGGCAGGTGCTGAGAGGAGGGGAACCTTCTTAAAGGAAGTAATGTTTTACCGTGTTTTGATTTGATATCATTCACTGAGGGATTCATTAGGAGCCAGTGATGATGGAGAGAACATTAAAACAGGAGGATTTTCTTTGTATATTAAGTGTTTTTTATCGAGATGGGTTTCAGAATAATGAATAATAAAAAGTGTCAGTCGATTCAAAAAGTTAATCTGTTCTAAATTTACCTTAGAGGAATACTTTTCAAGTTTTTAATACTCTTATCAACAGAGTGGACAAATGTTTGTTTATCATCATTTGAACAATGACAAATATTCTCCTGAATATTCTCAACACAAAAATCTCTCTCTCTCTTCTCTCTCTCTTCTTTCTCTCTCTCTTTGTGTCTCTGTCTCTCTCTTCTTTCTCTCTCTTTTCTTTCTCTCTTTCTTCTTTCTCTCTCTGTCTCTCTCTCTCCCTCTCTCTCTGTGTCTCTCCCCTCTCTCTCTCTCTCTCTCTCTCTCTCTTCTCTGTCTCTCTCTCTCTGTGTCTCTCCCCTCTCTCTCTCTCTCTCTCTCTCTCTTCTCTGTCTCTCTCTCTCTGTGTCTCTCTCTCCCTGTCTCTGTCTCCCTCTCTCTCTCTCTTCTCTGTATCTGTCTCTCTCTGTCTCCCTCTCTCTCTCTTCTCTGTCTCTCTCCCTGTCTCTGTCTCCTCTCTCTCTCTTATCTGTATCTGTCTCTCTGTGTCTCTCCCCTCTCTCTCTCTCTCTTCTCTGTCTCTCTCTCTCTTTGTCTCTCTCTCCCTGTCTCTGTCTCCCTCTCTCTCTCTTCTCTGTGTCCCTCCCTCTCTCTCTTATCTGTCTCTGTGTGTCTCTCTCTCCCTCTCCCTCTCTCTGTTTCCCTCTCTCTCTTCTCTGTCTCTCTCTCTGTGTCTCTCCCTCTCTCTTATCTGTCTCTCTCTCTCTCTCTCTCTCTCTCTCCCC